>NW_027207035.1:0-67000 GCF_032191515.1 Phaenicophaeus curvirostris | reverse complement strand
GATTAAGGGTCAGGGTCAGGGTTCAGGGGTTGGGGGTAATGGGTAAGGGGTCAAGGTCAGGGGTCAGAAGTCAGGGGTCAGGGGTCATGGGTCAGGGGTCAGAGTCAAGGGACAGAGGTCAGGGGTCAGGGGTCATGGGTCAGGGGTCAGTGTCAAGGGTCAGGGTCAGGGTTAGGAGTCAGTGGTCAGAGGTCAGGGTCAGAGATCAGGGTTCAGATTTCATGGTCAGAGGTCAGGGTAAGGGTTCAGAGGTCAGAGGTCAGGGGTCAGGGTCGGGGTCATGAGTAAGGGGTCAGGGTCAGGGGTCAGGGGTCAGAGTCAAGGGTCAGATGTCAGGGGTCAGGGTTCAGAGGTCAGGGGTCAGGGGTCGGGGTCAGGGGGTCAGGGATCAGTGTCATATGTCAGAATCAGGGGCCAGAGTTCAGGTGTCAGGGGTCGGAGGTCAGAGGTCAGAGGTCATGGGTCAGGGTCATAGGTCTGGGTTCAGATGTCAGAGGTCAGGGTCAGGGGTCAGAGCTCAGGGTCAGAGGTCGGGATCAGGGGTCAGAGGTCAGGGGTGAGAGGTCAAGTGTCAGGGATCATGAATCAGAGGTCAGGGTCAGGGTTCAGAGGTCAGAGGTCAGGTGTCAGGGGTCAGAGGTCAGGGTCAGAGTTCAGGGGTCAGAGTTCATAGGTCAGGGGTCATAGGTCTGGGAGTAAGAGTCAGGGTCAGGGGTCAGGGGTTGGGGGTCATGGGTAAGGGGTCAAGGTCAGGGGTCAGAAGTCAGGGGTCAGGGGTCATGGATCAGGGGTCAGAGTCAGGGGTCAGAGGTCAGGGGTCATAGTTCAGGGTCAGGGGTCAGGGGTTGGTGGTCATGGGTAAGGGGTCAGGGTCAGGGTCAGGGGTCAGAGGTCAGGGGTCAGAGCTCACGTCAGAGGCAAGGGGTCAGGGGACAGGGTCCTAGGTCAGGGGTCAGGGTCGGGGTCAGGTGTCAGTGGTCAGGGTGATGTTCAGGGGTTAGGGGTCAGGGTCGGGGTCAGGGTGAGGGGTCAGGGGTCAGAGGTCAGGGTAAGGATTCAGAGGTCAGAGGTCAGGGGTCATGTGTCGGGGGTCATGGGTAAGCGTTCAGGGTCAGGGGTCAAGGGTCATAGTCAAGGGTCAGAAGTCAGGGGTCAGGGGTCAGGGGTCATGGGTCAGGGGTCAGAGGTCAGAGGTCAGGGGCCAGAGGTCATAGGTCAGGGGTCATAAGTCAGGGTTCAGAGGTCAGTGGTCAGGGTCAGGGTTAAGGGGTCAGGTGTCAGGGTTAAGAGGTCAGGTGTCAGGGTTCAGAGGTCAGAGGTCAGGGTCAGGGGTCAGGGGTCAGAGGTCAAGTGTCAGGGTTCAGGGGTCAGGGTCAGGGGTCAGAGGTCAGGGGTCAGAGGTCGGGGTCAGGGATCATGACTCAGAGGTCGGGGTCAGGGTTCAGAGGACAGGTGTCAGGTGTCAGAGGTCAGAGGTCATAGGTCAGGGTCAGGGGTCAGGGGTCAGGGGTTGGGGGCATGGGTAAGGGGTCAGGGTCAGGGGTCAGAGGTCAGGGGTCATGGGTCATGGGTTGGGGGTCATGGGTAAGGGGTCAGGGTCGGGGTCAGAGGTCAGGGGTCGGGGTCAGAGGTCAAGGGTCAGAGGTCAGGGGTCATATGTCAGGGTCAGGGGTCAGGGGTCAGGGGTTGGGGGTCATGGGTAAGGGGTCAGGGGTCAGGGGACAGGGTCAGGGGTCAGGGGTCAGTGGTCAGGGTGATGTTCAGGGGTTAGGGGTAAGGGTCGGGGTCACGGTGAGGGGTCAGGGGTCAGGGGTCAGAGGTCAGGGTAAGGGTTCAGAGGTCAGAGGTCAGGGGTCATGTGTCGGGGTCATGGGTAAGCGGTCAGGGTCAGGGGTCAGAGTCAAGGGTCAGAGGTCAGGGGTCGGGGTCATATGTCAGGTGTCATGGGTCGGAGGTCAGGGGTCAGGGGTCATGGGTCAGGGGTCAGAGGTCAGAGGTCAGGGGTCAGTGCAAGGTGTCAGAGGTCGGGGGTCGGGAGTCATGGGTCAGGGGTTGGATATCAGGGGTCAGGGCTCAGGTGTCATGGGTCGGAGGTCAGGGTTCAGAGGTCAGAGGTCAGGTGTCAGGGGTCAGATTCAAGGGTCAGAGGTCAGGGGTCAGGGGTCATGGGTAAGGGGTCAGAGGTCAGGGTGTCAGGGGTCGGAGGTCAGGGGTCAGGAGTCATTGGTCAGATGTCAAGTGTCAGGCGTCAGGGGTCGGTGTTAGAGGTCATAGGTCAGGTGTCATGGGTAATAGGTCAGGGGTAAGAGCTCAGGGTCAGAGGTCAGAGGTCAGGGGTAAGGGTCAGGGTCAGGGGTCAGGGGTTGTGGGTCATAGGTAAAGGGTAAGGGTCAGGGGTCAGGGTGATGTTCAGGGGTTGGGGGTCAGGGTCGGGGTCAGGTGAGGGGTCAGGGGTCAGGCGTCAGAGGTCTAGGGTACGGGTTCAGAGGTCAGAGGTAAGGGTAATGGTTAAGAGGTCAGAGGCAAGGGGTCAGGGTTCGGGGGTCATGGGTAAGGGGTCAGGGTCAGGGGTCAGGGGTCAGAGTCAACGGTAAGAGGTCAGAGGTCAGGGGTCATGGGTCATGGGTAAGGGGTCATAGGTCAGGGGTCAGAGGTCAGGGGTCAGGGGTCAGGGCCAGGGGTAAGAGGTCGGGGTTCAGGGTCAGGGGTCAGGGGTCAGGGCCAGGTGTCAGATGTCAGGGGTCAAGGGTCACGGGTTAGGGGTCAGGGTTAGAGGTCAGAGGTCAGTGGTCAGGGGTCAGGGGGTAAGGGTCAGGGTCAGGGGTTGGGGGTCATGGGTAAGGGGTCAGGGGTCAGGGTGATGTTCAGGGGTTAGGGGTCAGGGTCGGGGTCAGGGTGAGGCATCAGGGGTCAGAGGTCAGGGTAAGGGTTCAGAGGTCAGAGGTCAGGGTAAGGGTTCAGTGGTTAGAGGTCAGGGGTCAGGGGTCGGGGGTCATGGGTAAGGGGTCAGGTTCAGGGGTCAGGGGTCAGAGTCAAGGGTCAGAGGTCAGGGGTCAGGGGTTAGAGTTCAGGGTTTAGAGGTCAGGGGTCAGGGGGTCAGGGATCAGGGTCATAGGTCAGGGTCAGGGGCCAGAGGTCAGGTGTCAGGGGTCAGAGGTCAGGGGTCGGGGTCAGAGGTCAGGGTTTAGATGTCAGAGGTCAGGGGTCAGAGGTCAGAGGTCAGGTGTCGGGGTCATAGGACAGCGTCAGGGGTCAGGGGTTGGGGGTAATTGGTAAGGGGTCAGGGTTTGGGGTTCATGGCTAAGGGGTCAGGGTCAGGGGTCAGAGATCAGGGGTCAGGGGTCAGAGTCAAGGGTCAAAGGTCAGGGGTCATGGGTCATGGGTCAGGGGTCAGTGTCAAGGGTCAAAGGTCAGGGGTCATGGGTCATGGGTCGGGGGTCAGTGTCAAGGGTCAGGTTCAGGGTCAGGAGTCAGTGGTCAGAGGTCAGTGTAAGGGGTCAGAGGTCAGGGGTCAGAGCTCACGTCAGGGGTCAGGGGACAGGGTCAGAGGTCAGGGGTCAGGGTCAGGGGTCAGTGGTCAGGGTGATGTTCAGGGGTTAGGGGTCAGGGTCAGGGTGAGGGGTCAGGGGTCAGGGGTCAGAGGTCAGGGTAATGGTTCAGAGGTCAGAGGTCAGGGGTCAGGGATCGGGGGTCATGTGTAAGCGGTCAGGGTCAGGGGTCAGGGGTCAGAATAAAGGGTCAGAGGTCAGGGCCAGGGGTCAGAGGTCAGGGGTCAGGGCCAGGGGTCAGAGGTAAGGGGTCGGGTCATGGGTTAGGGTCAGGGGTCAGGGTAAGAGGTCAGGTGTCTGGGGTCAGGGGTCAGAGGTCATAGGTCAGGCATCATGGGTCATAGGTCAGGGTTCAGAGGTCAGGGTCAGGGTTCAGAGGTCAGGGTTCAGAGGTCAGAATCAGAGGTCAGGGTAAGAGGTCAGGGGTCAGGGGTCAGAGGTCAAGTGTCAGGGTTCCGAGGTCAGGGGTCAGAGGTCAGGGATCTTGGGTCAGAGGTCATTGTCAGTTTTCAGAGGTCAGAGGTCAGGTGACAGGGTTCAGGGGTCAGATTCAAGGGTCAGAGATCAGGGGTCAGGGGTCAGGGGTCGGGTCAGAGGCCAGGGGTCAAAGGTCAAGGCCAGGTGTCAGAGGTCAGGGGTCGAGGGTCAGGGGTAAGGGTTCAGAGGTCGGGGTCGGGGGTCGGGGGTCATGGGTAAGGGGTCAGGTTCAGGGTTCAGAGGTCAGGGGTCATGGCATCAGGGATCAGGGTCATAGGTCAGGGTCAGGGGCCAGAGGTCAGGTATCAGGGGTCGGAAGTCAGAAGTCAGGTGTCAGGGGTCAGGGGTCAGAGGTCAGGGTTCAAATATCAGAGGTCAGGGGTCAGAGTTCAGAGGTCAGGGTCAGGGGTCAGAGCTCAGGTTCAGAGGTCAGGGGTCAGAGGTCAGCTGTCAGAGGTCAAGTGTCAGGGATTATTACTCAGAGGTCGGGGTCAGGGTTCAGAGGTCAGAGGTCAGGGATCAAAGGTCAGAGGTCAGGGTCATAGGTCAGAGTCAAGGGTCAGAGGTCAGGGGTCAGGGGTCAGTGTCAAGGGTCAGGGTCAGGAGACAGTGGTCAGAGGTCAGGGTCAGGGTCAGAGTTCAGGTGTCAGAGCTCACGGTCAGAGGCCAGGGGTCAGTGGTCGGGGGTCATTGGTAAGCGGTCAGGGTCAGGGGTCAGGGGTCAGAGTCAAGGGTCAGAAGTCAGGGGTCAGGGGTCATGGTTCAGGGGTCAGAGTCAAGGGTCAGAGGTCAGGGTTCAGGTGTCATGGGTCAGGGGTCAGTGTCAAGGGTCAGGGTCAGGAGTCAGTGGTCAGAGGTCAGGGTCAGAGGTCAGGGTTCAGAGCTCACGGTCAGAGGTCAGGGTAAGGGGTCAGAGGTCAGGGTTCAGGGGTCGGGGGTCATGTTTAAGGGGTCAGGGTCAGGGGTCAGGGGTCAGAGTCAAGGGTCAGAGGTCAGAGGTCAGGGTTCAGAGGTCAGAGGTCAGGGGTCAGAGCTCAGTGTCAGGGGTCAGAGCTCAGTGTCAGGGGTCAGATCTCAGGGTCAGAGGTCAGGGTAAGGGTTCAGAGGTCAGAGGTCAGGGGTCAGGGGTCGGGGGTCATGTGTAAGGGGTAAGGGTCAGGGGTCAGAGTCAAGGGTCAGAGGTCAGGGGTCAGGGTTCAGAGGTCAGGGGTCGGGGTCAGGGGTTCAGGGATCAGAGTCATAGGTCAGAATCAGGGGCCAGAGGTCAGGTGTCAGGGGTCGGAGGTCAGAGGTCAGGGGTCAGGGGTCATGGGTCAGGGGTCAGGGGTCAGAGGTTAGGGTTCAGTTGTCAGAGGTCAGAGGTCAGGGTCAGGGGTCAGAGCTCAGGGTCAGAGGTCGGGATCAGGGGTCAGAGGTCAGGGGTCAGAGGTCAAGTGTCAGGGGTCATGAATCAGAGGTCGGGGTCAGGGTTCAGAGGTCAGAGGTCAGGTGTCATGGGTCAGTGATCAGGGTCAGAGGTCAGAGGTCAGGGGTGAGAGGTCATAGGTCAGGGGTCATAGGTCAAGGATTAAGGGTCAGGGTCAGGGTTCAGGGGTTGGGGGTAATGGGTAAGGGGTCAAGGTCAGGGGTCAGAAGTCAGGGGTCAGGGGTCATGGGTCAGGGGTCAGAGTCAAGGGTCAGAGGTCAGGGGTCAGGGGTCATTGGTCAGGGGTCAGTGTCAAGGGTCAGGGTCAGGGTTAGGAGTCAGTGGTCAGAGGTCAGGGTCAGAGATCAGGGTTCAGATTTCATGGTCAGAGGTCAGGGTAAGGGTTCAGAGGTCAGAGGTCAGGGGTCAGGGTCGGGGTCATGAGTAAGGGGTCAGGGTCAGGGGTCAGGGGTCAGAGTCAAGGGTCAGATGTCAGGGGTCAGGGTTCAGAGGTCAGGGGTCAGGGGTCGGGGTCAGGGTTCAGGGATCCGTGTCATATGTCAGAATCAGGGGCCAGAGTTCAGGTGTCAGGGGTCGGAGGTCAGAGGTCAGAGGTCATGGGTCAGGGTCATAGGTCTGGGTTCAGATGTCAGAGGTCAGGGTCAGGGGTCAGAGCTCAGGGTCAGAGGTCGGGGTCAGAAGTCAGGGGACAGAGGTCAAGTGTCAGGGATCATGAATCAGAGGTCAGGGTCAGGGTTCAGAGGTCAGAGGTCAGGTGTCAGGGGTCAGAGGTCAGGGTCAGAGTTCAGGGGTCAGAGTTCATAGGTCAGGGGTCATAGGTCTGGGAGTAAGAGTCAGGGTCAGGGGTCAGGGGTTGGGGGTCATGGGTAAGGGGTCAAGGTCAGGGGTCAGAAGTCAGGGGTCAGGGGTCATGGATCAGGGGTCAGAGTCAGGGGTCAGAGGTCAGGGGTCATAGTTCAGGGTCAGGGGTCAGGGGTTGGTGGTCATGGGTAAGGGGTCAGGGTCAGGGTCAGGGGTCAGAGGTCAGGGGTCAGAGCTCACGTCAGAGGCAAGGGGTCAGGGGACAGGGTCCTAGGTCAGGGGTCAGGGTCGGGGTCAGGTGTCAGTGGTCAGGGTGATGTTCAGGGGTTAGGGGTCAGGGTCGGGGTCAGGGTGAGGGGTCAGGGGTCAGAGGTCAGGGTAAGGATTCAGAGGTCTGAGGTCAGGGGTCATGTGTCGGGGTCATGGGTAAGCGTTCAGGGTCAGGGGTCAAGGGTCATAGTCAAGGGTCAGAAGTCAGGGGTCAGGGGTCAGGGGTCATGGGTCAGGGGTCAGAGGTCAGAGGTCAGGGGCCAGAGGTCATAGGTCAGGGGTCATAAGTCAGGGTTCAGAGGTCAGTGGTCAGGGTCAGGGTTAAGGGGTCAGGTGTCAGGGTTAAGAGGTCAGGTGTCAGGGTTCAGAGGTCAGAGGTCAGGGTCAGGGGTCAGGGGTCAGAGGTCAAGTGTCAGGGTTCAGAGGTCAGTGGTCAGGGTCAGGGTTAAGGGGTCAGGTGTCAGGGTTAAGAGGTCAGGTGTCAGGGTTCAGAGGTCAGAGGTCAGGGTCAGGGGTCAGGGGTCAGAGGTCAAGTGTCAGGGTTCAGAGGTCAGGGTCAGGGTCAGAGGTCAGGGGTCAGAGGTCAGGGGTCAGGGATCATGACTCAGAGGTCGGGGTCAGGGTTCAGAGGACAGGTGTCAGGGGTCAGAGGTCAGGGGTCATAGGTCAGGGTCAGGGGTCAGGGGTCAGGGGTTGGGGGCATGGGTAAGGGGTCAGGGTCAGGGGTCAGAGGTCAGGGGTCATGGGTCAGGGGTCAGGGGTTGGGGGTCATGGGTAAGGGGTCAGGGTCGGGGTCAGAGGTCAGGGGTCGGGGTCAGAGGTCAAGGGTCATAGGTCAGGGTTCATATGTCAGGGTCAGGGGTCAGGGGTCAGGGGTCAGGGGTTGGGGGTCATGGGTAAGGGGTCAGGGATCAGGGTCAGGGGTCAGAAGTCAGGGGTCAGAGCTCACGTCAGAGGTCAGGGGTCAGGGGACAGGGTCAGGGGTCAGGGGTCAGTGGTCAGGGTGATGTTCAGGGGTTAGGGGTAAGGGTCGGGGTCACGGTGAGGGGTCAGGGGTCAGGGGTCAGAGGTCAGGGTCAGGGTTCAGAGGTCAGAGGTCAGGGGTCATGTGTCGGGGTCATGGGTAAGCGGTCAGGGTCAGGGGTCAGAGTCAAGGGTCAGAGGTCAGGGGTCGGGGTCATATGTCAGGTGTCATGGGTCGGAGGTCAGGGGTCAGGGGTCATGGGTCAGGGGTCAGAGGTCAGAGGTCAGGGGTCAGTGCAAGGTGTCAGAGGTCGGGGGTCGGGAGTCATGGGTCAGGGGTTGGATATCAGGGGTCAGGGCTCAGGTGTCATGGGTCGGAGGTCAGGGTTCAGAGGTCAGAGGTCAGGTGTCAGGGGTCAGATTCAAGGGTCAGAGGTCAGGGGTCAGGGGTCATGGGTAAGGGGTCAGAGGTCAGGTGTCAGGGGTCGGAGGTCAGGGGTCAGGAGTCATTGGTCAGATGTCAAGTGTCAGGCGTCAGGGGTCGGTGTTAGAGGTCATAGGTCAGGTGTCATGGGTAATAGGTCAGGGGTAAGAGCTCAGGGTCAGAGGTCAGAGGTCAGGGGTAAGGGTCAGGGTCAGGGGTCAGGGGTTGTGGGTCATAGGTAAAGGGTAAGGGTCAGGGGTCAGGGTGATGTTCAGGGGTTGGGGGTCAGGGTCGGGGTCAGGTGAGGGGTCAGGGGTCAGGCGTCAGAGGTCTAGGGTACGGGTTCAGAGGTCAGAGGTAAGGGTAATGGTTAAGAGGTCAGAGGCAAGGGGTCAGGGTTCGGGGGTCATGGGTAAGGGGTCAGGGTCAGGGGTCAGGGGTCAGAGTCAACGGTAAGAGGTCAGAGGTCAGGGGTCATGGGTCATGGGTCAGGGGTCATAGGTCAGGGGTCAGAGGTCAGGGGTCAGGGGTCAGGGCCAGGGGTAAGAGGTCGGGGTTCAGGGTCAGGGGTCAGGGGTCAGGGCCAGGTGTCAGATGTCAGGGGTCAAGGGTCACGGGTTAGGGGTCAGGGTTAGAGGTCAGAGGTCAGTGGTCAGGGGTCAGGGGGTAAGGGTCAGGGTCAGGGGTTGGGGGTCATGGGTAAGGGGTCAGGGGTCAGGGTGATGTTCAGGGGTTAGGGGTCAGGGTCGGGGTCAGGGTGAGGCATCAGGGGTCAGAGGTCAGGGTAAGGGTTCAGAGGTCAGAGGTCAGGGTAAGGGTTCAGTGGTTAGAGGTCAGGGGTCAGGGGTCGGGGGTCATGGGTAAGGGGTCAGGTTCAGGGGTCAGGGGTCAGAGTCATAGGTCAGAATCAGGGGCCAGAGGTCAGGTGTCAGGGGTCGGAGGTCAGAGGTCAGGGGTCAGGGGTCATGGGTCAGGGGTCAGGGGTCAGAGGTTAGGGTTCAGTTGTCAGAGGTCAGAGGTCAGGGTCAGGGGTCAGAGCTCAGGGTCAGAGGTCGGGTTCAGGGGTCAGAGGTCAGGGGTCAGAGGTCAAGTATCAGGGATCATGAATCAGAGGTCAGGGTCAGGGTTCAGAGGTCAGAGGTCAGGTGTCATGGGTCAGTGATCAGGGTCAGAGGTCAGGGGTGAGAGGTCATAGGTCAGGGGTCATAGGTCAAGGATTAAGGGTCAGGGTCAGGGTTCAGGGGTTGGGGGTAATGGGTAAGGGGTCAAGGTCAGGGGTCAGAAGTCAGGGGTCAGGGGTCATGGGTCAGGGGTCAGAGTCAAGGGACAGAGGTCAGGGGTCAGGGGTCATGGGTCAGGGGTCAGTGTCAAGGGTCAGGGTCAGGGTTAGGAGTCAGTGGTCAGAGGTCAGGGTCAGAGATCAGGGTTCAGATTTCATGGTCAGAGGTCAGGGTAAGGGTTCAGAGGTCAGAGGTCAGGGGTCAGGGTCGGGGTCATGAGTAAGGGGTCAGGGTCAGGGGTCAGGGGTCAGAGTCAAGGGTCAGATGTCAGGGGTCAGGGTTCAGAGGTCAGGGGTCAGGGGTCGGGGTCAGGGGGTCAGGGATCAGTGTCATATGTCAGAATCAGGGGCCAGAGTTCAGGTGTCAGGGGTCGGAGGTCAGAGGTCAGAGGTCATGGGTCAGGGTCATAGGTCTGGGTTCAGATGTCAGAGGTCAGGGTCAGGGGTCAGAGCTCAGGGTCAGAGGTCGGGATCAGGGGTCAGAGGTCAGGGGTGAGAGGTCAAGTGTCAGGGATCATGAATCAGAGGTCAGGGTCAGGGTTCAGAGGTCAGAGGTCAGGTGTCAGGGGTCAGAGGTCAGGGTCAGAGTTCAGGGGTCAGAGTTCATAGGTCAGGGGTCATAGGTCTGGGAGTAAGAGTCAGGGTCAGGGGTCAGGGGTTGGGGGTCATGGGTAAGGGGTCAAGGTCAGGGGTCAGAAGTCAGGGGTCAGGGGTCATGGATCAGGGGTCAGAGTCAGGGGTCAGAGGTCAGGGGTCATAGTTCAGGGTCAGGGGTCAGGGGTTGGTGGTCATGGGTAAGGGGTCAGGGTCAGGGTCAGGGGTCAGAGGTCAGGGGTCAGAGCTCACGTCAGAGGCAAGGGGTCAGGGGACAGGGTCCTAGGTCAGGGGTCAGGGTCGGGGTCAGGTGTCAGTGGTCAGGGTGATGTTCAGGGGTTAGGGGTCAGGGTCGGGGTCAGGGTGAGGGGTCAGGGGTCAGAGGTCAGGGTAAGGATTCAGAGGTCAGAGGTCAGGGGTCATGTGTCGGGGTCATGGGTAAGCGTTCAGGGTCAGGGGTCAAGGGTCATAGTCAAGGGTCAGAAGTCAGGGGTCAGGGGTCAGGGGTCATGGGTCAGGGGTCAGAGGTCAGAGGTCAGGGGCCAGAGGTCATAGGTCAGGGGTCATAAGTCAGGGTTCAGAGGTCAGTGGTCAGGGTCAGGGTTAAGGGGTCAGGTGTCAGGGTTAAGAGGTCAGGTGTCAGGGTTCAGAGGTCAGAGGTCAGGGTCAGGGGTCAGGGGTCAGAGGTCAAGTGTCAGGGTTCAGGGGTCAGGGTCAGGGGTCAGAGGTCAGGGGTCAGAGGTCGGGGTCAGGGATCATGACTCAGAGGTCGGGGTCAGGGTTCAGAGGACAGGTGTCAGGTGTCAGAGGTCAGAGGTCATAGGTCAGGGTCAGGGGTCAGGGGTCAGGGGTTGGGGGCATGGGTAAGGGGTCAGGGTCAGGGGTCAGAGGTCAGGGGTCATGGGTCATGGGTTGGGGGTCATGGGTAAGGGGTCAGGGTCGGGGTCAGAGGTCAGGGGTCGGGGTCAGAGGTCAAGGGTCAGAGGTCAGGGGTCATATGTCAGGGTCAGGGGTCAGGGGTCAGGGGTTGGGGGTCATGGGTAAGGGGTCAGGGGTCAGGGGACAGGGTCAGGGGTCAGGGGTCAGTGGTCAGGGTGATGTTCAGGGGTTAGGGGTAAGGGTCGGGGTCACGGTGAGGGGTCAGGGGTCAGGGGTCAGAGGTCAGGGTAAGGGTTCAGAGGTCAGAGGTCAGGGGTCATGTGTCGGGGTCATGGGTAAGCGGTCAGGGTCAGGGGTCAGAGTCAAGGGTCAGAGGTCAGGGGTCGGGGTCATATGTCAGGTGTCATGGGTCGGAGGTCAGGGGTCAGGGGTCATGGGTCAGGGGTCAGAGGTCAGAGGTCAGGGGTCAGTGCAAGGTGTCAGAGGTCGGGGGTCGGGAGTCATGGGTCAGGGGTTGGATATCAGGGGTCAGGGCTCAGGTGTCATGGGTCGGAGGTCAGGGTTCAGAGGTCAGAGGTCAGGTGTCAGGGGTCAGATTCAAGGGTCAGAGGTCAGGGGTCAGGGGTCATGGGTAAGGGGTCAGAGGTCAGGTGTCAGGGGTCGGAGGTCAGGGGTCAGGAGTCATTGGTCAGATGTCAAGTGTCAGGCGTCAGGGGTCGGTGTTAGAGGTCATAGGTCAGGTGTCATGGGTAATAGGTCAGGGGTAAGAGCTCAGGGTCAGAGGTCAGAGGTCAGGGGTAAGGGTCAGGGTCAGGGGTCAGGGGTTGTGGGTCATAGGTAAAGGGTAAGGGTCAGGGGTCAGGGTGATGTTCAGGGGTTGGGGGTCAGGGTCGGGGTCAGGTGAGGGGTCAGGGGTCAGGCGTCAGAGGTCTAGGGTACGGGTTCAGAGGTCAGAGGTAAGGGTAATGGTTAAGAGGTCAGAGGCAAGGGGTCAGGGTTCGGGGGTCATGGGTAAGGGGTCAGGGTCAGGGGTCAGGGGTCAGAGTCAACGGTAAGAGGTCAGAGGTCAGGGGTCATGGGTCATGGGTAAGGGGTCATAGGTCAGGGGTCAGAGGTCAGGGGTCAGGGGTCAGGGCCAGGGGTAAGAGGTCGGGGTTCAGGGTCAGGGGTCAGGGGTCAGGGCCAGGTGTCAGATGTCAGGGGTCAAGGGTCACGGGTTAGGGGTCAGGGTTAGAGGTCAGAGGTCAGTGGTCAGGGGTCAGGGGGTAAGGGTCAGGGTCAGGGGTTGGGGGTCATGGGTAAGGGGTCAGGGGTCAGGGTGATGTTCAGGGGTTAGGGGTCAGGGTCGGGGTCAGGGTGAGGCATCAGGGGTCAGAGGTCAGGGTAAGGGTTCAGAGGTCAGAGGTCAGGGTAAGGGTTCAGTGGTTAGAGGTCAGGGGTCAGGGGTCGGGGGTCATGGGTAAGGGGTCAGGTTCAGGGGTCAGGGGTCAGAGTCAAGGGTCAGAGGTCAGGGGTCAGGGGTTAGAGTTCAGGGTTTAGAGGTCAGGGGTCAGGGGGTCAGGGATCAGGGTCATAGGTCAGGGTCAGGGGCCAGAGGTCAGGTGTCAGGGGTCAGAGGTCAGGGGTCGGGGTCAGAGGTCAGGGTTTAGATGTCAGAGGTCAGGGGTCAGAGGTCAGAGGTCAGGTGTCGGGGTCATAGGACAGCGTCAGGGGTCAGGGGTTGGGGGTAATTGGTAAGGGGTCAGGGTTTGGGGTTCATGGCTAAGGGGTCAGGGTCAGGGGTCAGAGATCAGGGGTCAGGGGTCAGAGTCAAGGGTCAAAGGTCAGGGGTCATGGGTCATGGGTCAGGGGTCAGTGTCAAGGGTCAAAGGTCAGGGGTCATGGGTCATGGGTCGGGGGTCAGTGTCAAGGGTCAGGTTCAGGGTCAGGAGTCAGTGGTCAGAGGTCAGTGTAAGGGGTCAGAGGTCAGGGGTCAGAGCTCACGTCAGGGGTCAGGGGACAGGGTCAGAGGTCAGGGGTCAGGGTCAGGGGTCAGTGGTCAGGGTGATGTTCAGGGGTTAGGGGTCAGGGTCAGGGTGAGGGGTCAGGGGTCAGGGGTCAGAGGTCAGGGTAATGGTTCAGAGGTCAGAGGTCAGGGGTCAGGGATCGGGGGTCATGTGTAAGCGGTCAGGGTCAGGGGTCAGGGGTCAGAATAAAGGGTCAGAGGTCAGGGCCAGGGGTCAGAGGTCAGGGGTCAGGGCCAGGGGTCAGAGGTAAGGGGTCGGGTCATGGGTTAGGGTCAGGGGTCAGGGTAAGAGGTCAGGTGTCTGGGGTCAGGGGTCAGAGGTCATAGGTCAGGCATCATGGGTCATAGGTCAGGGTTCAGAGGTCAGGGTCAGGGTTCAGAGGTCAGGGTTCAGAGGTCAGAATCAGAGGTCAGGGTAAGAGGTCAGGGGTCAGGGGTCAGAGGTCAAGTGTCAGGGTTCCGAGGTCAGGGGTCAGAGGTCAGGGATCTTGGGTCAGAGGTCATTGTCAGTTTTCAGAGGTCAGAGGTCAGGTGACAGGGTTCAGGGGTCAGATTCAAGGGTCAGAGATCAGGGGTCAGGGGTCAGGGGTCGGGTCAGAGGCCAGGGGTCAAAGGTCAAGGCCAGGTGTCAGAGGTCAGGGGTCGAGGGTCAGGGGTAAGGGTTCAGAGGTCGGGGTCGGGGGTCGGGGGTCATGGGTAAGGGGTCAGGTTCAGGGTTCAGAGGTCAGGGGTCATGGCATCAGGGATCAGGGTCATAGGTCAGGGTCAGGGGCCAGAGGTCAGGTATCAGGGGTCGGAAGTCAGAAGTCAGGTGTCAGGGGTCAGGGGTCAGAGGTCAGGGTTCAAATATCAGAGGTCAGGGGTCAGAGTTCAGAGGTCAGGGTCAGGGGTCAGAGCTCAGGTTCAGAGGTCAGGGGTCAGAGGTCAGCTGTCAGAGGTCAAGTGTCAGGGATTATTACTCAGAGGTCGGGGTCAGGGTTCAGAGGTCAGAGGTCAGGGATCAAAGGTCAGAGGTCAGGGTCATAGGTCAGAGTCAAGGGTCAGAGGTCAGGGGTCAGGGGTCAGTGTCAAGGGTCAGGGTCAGGAGACAGTGGTCAGAGGTCAGGGTCAGGGTCAGAGTTCAGGTGTCAGAGCTCACGGTCAGAGGCCAGGGGTCAGTGGTCGGGGGTCATTGGTAAGCGGTCAGGGTCAGGGGTCAGGGGTCAGAGTCAAGGGTCAGAAGTCAGGGGTCAGGGGTCATGGTTCAGGGGTCAGAGTCAAGGGTCAGAGGTCAGGGTTCAGGTGTCATGGGTCAGGGGTCAGTGTCAAGGGTCAGGGTCAGGAGTCAGTGGTCAGAGGTCAGGGTCAGAGGTCAGGGTTCAGAGCTCACGGTCAGAGGTCAGGGTAAGGGGTCAGAGGTCAGGGTTCAGGGGTCGGGGGTCATGTTTAAGGGGTCAGGGTCAGGGGTCAGGGGTCAGAGTCAAGGGTCAGAGGTCAGAGGTCAGGGTTCAGAGGTCAGAGGTCAGGGGTCAGAGCTCAGTGTCAGGGGTCAGAGCTCAGTGTCAGGGGTCAGATCTCAGGGTCAGAGGTCAGGGTAAGGGTTCAGAGGTCAGAGGTCAGGGGTCAGGGGTCGGGGGTCATGTGTAAGGGGTAAGGGTCAGGGGTCAGAGTCAAGGGTCAGAGGTCAGGGGTCAGGGTTCAGAGGTCAGGGGTCGGGGTCAGGGGTTCAGGGATCAGAGTCATAGGTCAGAATCAGGGGCCAGAGGTCAGGTGTCAGGGGTCGGAGGTCAGAGGTCAGGGGTCAGGGGTCATGGGTCAGGGGTCAGGGGTCAGAGGTTAGGGTTCAGTTGTCAGAGGTCAGAGGTCAGGGTCAGGGGTCAGAGCTCAGGGTCAGAGGTCGGGATCAGGGGTCAGAGGTCAGGGGTCAGAGGTCAAGTGTCAGGGGTCATGAATCAGAGGTCGGGGTCAGGGTTCAGAGGTCAGAGGTCAGGTGTCATGGGTCAGTGATCAGGGTCAGAGGTCAGAGGTCAGGGGTGAGAGGTCATAGGTCAGGGGTCATAGGTCAAGGATTAAGGGTCAGGGTCAGGGTTCAGGGGTTGGGGGTAATGGGTAAGGGGTCAAGGTCAGGGGTCAGAAGTCAGGGGTCAGGGGTCATGGGTCAGGGGTCAGAGTCAAGGGTCAGAGGTCAGGGGTCAGGGGTCATTGGTCAGGGGTCAGTGTCAAGGGTCAGGGTCAGGGTTAGGAGTCAGTGGTCAGAGGTCAGGGTCAGAGATCAGGGTTCAGATTTCATGGTCAGAGGTCAGGGTAAGGGTTCAGAGGTCAGAGGTCAGGGGTCAGGGTCGGGGTCATGAGTAAGGGGTCAGGGTCAGGGGTCAGGGGTCAGAGTCAAGGGTCAGATGTCAGGGGTCAGGGTTCAGAGGTCAGGGGTCAGGGGTCGGGGTCAGGGTTCAGGGATCCGTGTCATATGTCAGAATCAGGGGCCAGAGTTCAGGTGTCAGGGGTCGGAGGTCAGAGGTCAGAGGTCATGGGTCAGGGTCATAGGTCTGGGTTCAGATGTCAGAGGTCAGGGTCAGGGGTCAGAGCTCAGGGTCAGAGGTCGGGGTCAGAAGTCAGGGGACAGAGGTCAAGTGTCAGGGATCATGAATCAGAGGTCAGGGTCAGGGTTCAGAGGTCAGAGGTCAGGTGTCAGGGGTCAGAGGTCAGGGTCAGAGTTCAGGGGTCAGAGTTCATAGGTCAGGGGTCATAGGTCTGGGAGTAAGAGTCAGGGTCAGGGGTCAGGGGTTGGGGGTCATGGGTAAGGGGTCAAGGTCAGGGGTCAGAAGTCAGGGGTCAGGGGTCATGGATCAGGGGTCAGAGTCAGGGGTCAGAGGTCAGGGGTCATAGTTCAGGGTCAGGGGTCAGGGGTTGGTGGTCATGGGTAAGGGGTCAGGGTCAGGGTCAGGGGTCAGAGGTCAGGGGTCAGAGCTCACGTCAGAGGCAAGGGGTCAGGGGACAGGGTCCTAGGTCAGGGGTCAGGGTCGGGGTCAGGTGTCAGTGGTCAGGGTGATGTTCAGGGGTTAGGGGTCAGGGTCGGGGTCAGGGTGAGGGGTCAGGGGTCAGAGGTCAGGGTAAGGATTCAGAGGTCTGAGGTCAGGGGTCATGTGTCGGGGTCATGGGTAAGCGTTCAGGGTCAGGGGTCAAGGGTCATAGTCAAGGGTCAGAAGTCAGGGGTCAGGGGTCAGGGGTCATGGGTCAGGGGTCAGAGGTCAGAGGTCAGGGGCCAGAGGTCATAGGTCAGGGGTCATAAGTCAGGGTTCAGAGGTCAGTGGTCAGGGTCAGGGTTAAGGGGTCAGGTGTCAGGGTTAAGAGGTCAGGTGTCAGGGTTCAGAGGTCAGAGGTCAGGGTCAGGGGTCAGGGGTCAGAGGTCAAGTGTCAGGGTTCAGAGGTCAGGGTCAGGGTCAGAGGTCAGGGGTCAGAGGTCAGGGGTCAGGGATCATGACTCAGAGGTCGGGGTCAGGGTTCAGAGGACAGGTGTCAGGGGTCAGAGGTCAGGGGTCATAGGTCAGGGTCAGGGGTCAGGGGTCAGGGGTTGGGGGCATGGGTAAGGGGTCAGGGTCAGGGGTCAGAGGTCAGGGGTCATGGGTCAGGGGTCAGGGGTTGGGGGTCATGGGTAAGGGGTCAGGGTCGGGGTCAGAGGTCAGGGGTCGGGGTCAGAGGTCAAGGGTCATAGGTCAGGGTTCATATGTCAGGGTCAGGGGTCAGGGGTCAGGGGTCAGGGGTTGGGGGTCATGGGTAAGGGGTCAGGGATCAGGGTCAGGGGTCAGAAGTCAGGGGTCAGAGCTCACGTCAGAGGTCAGGGTTCAGGGGACAGGGTCAGGGGTCAGGGGTCAGTGGTCAGGGTGATGTTCAGGGGTTAGGGGTAAGGGTCTGGGTCACGGTGAGGGGTCAGGGGTCAGGGGTCAGAGGTCAGGGTCAGGGTTCAGAGGTCAGAGGTCAGGGGTCATGTGTCGGGGTCATGGGTAAGCGGTCAGGGTCAGGGGTCAGAGTCAAGGGTCAGAGGTCAGGGGTCGGGGTCATATGTCAGGTGTCATGGGTCGGAGGTCAGGGGTCAGGGGTCATGGGTCAGGGGTCAGAGGTCAGAGGTCAGGGGTCAGTGCAAGGTGTCAGAGGTCGGGGGTCGGGAGTCATGGGTCAGGGGTTGGATATCAGGGGTCAGGGCTCAGGTGTCATGGGTCGGAGGTCAGGGTTCAGAGGTCAGAGGTCAGGTGTCAGGGGTCAGATTCAAGGGTCAGAGGTCAGGGGTCAGGGGTCATGGGTAAGGGGTCAGAGGTCAGGTGTCAGGGGTCGGAGGTCAGGGGTCAGGAGTCATTGGTCAGATGTCAAGTGTCAGGCGTCAGGGGTCGGTGTTAGAGGTCATAGGTCAGGTGTCATGGGTAATAGGTCAGGGGTAAGAGCTCAGGGTCAGAGGTCAGAGGTCAGGGGTAAGGGTCAGGGTCAGGGGTCAGGGGTTGTGGGTCATAGGTAAAGGGTAAGGGTCAGGGGTCAGGGTGATGTTCAGGGGTTGGGGGTCAGGGTCGGGGTCAGGTGAGGGGTCAGGGGTCAGACGTCAGAGGTCTAGGGTACGGGTTCAGAGGTCAGAGGTAAGGGTAATGGTTAAGAGGTCAGAGGCAAGGGGTCAGGGTTCGGGGGTCATGGGTAAGGGGTCAGGGTCAGGGGTCAGGGGTCAGAGTCAACGGTAAGAGGTCAGAGGTCAGGGGTCATGGGTCATGGGTAAGGGGTCATAGGTCAGGGGCCAGAGGTCAGGGGTCAGGGGTCGGAAGTCAGAAGTCAGGTGTCAGGGGTCAGGGGTCAGAGGTCAGGGTTCAAATATCAGAGGTCAGGGGTCAGAGCTCAGAGGTCAGGGTCAGGGGTCAGAGCTCAGGTTCAGAGGTCAGGGGTCAGAGGTCAGCTGTCAGAGGTCAAGTGTCAGGGATTATTACTCAGAGGTCGGGGTCAGGGTTCAGAGGTCAGAGGTCAGGGATCAAAGGTCAGAGGTCAGGGTCATAGGTCAGGGAGTAAGGGTCAAGATCAGGGGTCAGGGTTTGGGGTCATGGTTAAGGGGTCAGAGTCAAGGGTCAGAGGTCAGGGGTCAGGGGTCAGTGTCAAGGGTCAGGGTCAGGAGACAGTGGTCAGAGGTCAGGGTCAGGGTCAGAGTTCAGGTGTCAGAGCTCACGGTCAGAGGCCAGGGGTCAGTGGTCGGCGGTCATTGGTAAGCGGTCAGGGTCAGGGGTCAGGGGTCAGAGTCAAGGGTCAGAAGTCAGGGGTCATGGGTCATGGTTCAGGGGTCAGAGTCAAGGGTCAGAGGTCAGGGTTCAGGTGTCATGGGTCAGGGGTCAGTGTCAAGGGTCAGGGTCAGGAGTCAGTGGTCAGAGGTCAGGGTCAGAGGTCAGGGTTCAGAGCTCACGGTCAGAGGTCAGGGTAAGGGGTCAGAGGTCAGGGTTCAGGGGTCGGGGGTCATGTTTAAGGGGTCAGGGTCAGGGGTCAGGGGTCAGAGTCAAGGGTCAGAGGTCAGAGGTCAGGGTTCAGAGGTCAGAGGTCAGGGGTCAGAGCTCAGTGTCAGGGGTCAGAGCTCAGGGTCAGAGGTCAGGGTAAGGGTTCAGAGGTCAGAGGTCAGGGGTCAGGGGTCGGGGGTCATGTGTAAGGGGTAAGGGTCAGGGGTCAGAGTCAAGGGTCAGAGGTCAGGGGTCAGGGTTCAGAGGTCAGGGGTCGGGGTCAGGGGTTCAGGGATCAGAGTCATAGGTCAGAATCAGGGGCCAGAGGTCAGGTGTCAGGGGTCGGAGGTCAGAGGTCAGGGGTCAGGGGTCATGGGTCAGGGGTCAGGGGTCAGAGGTTAGGGTTCAGTTGTCAGAGGTCAGAGGTCAGGGTCAGGGGTCAGAGCTCAGGGTCAGAGGTCGGGTTCAGGGGTCAGAGGTCAGGGGTCAGAGGTCAAGTGTCAGGGATCATGAATCAGAGGTCGGGGTCAGGGTTCAGAGGTCAGAGGTCAGGTGTCATGGGTCAGTGATCAGGGTCAGAGGTCAGGGGTGAGAGGTCATAGGTCAGGGGTCATAGGTCAAGGATTAAGGGTCAGGGTCAGGGTTCAGGGGTTGGGGGTAATGGGTAAGGGGTCAAGGTCAGGGGTCAGAAGTCAGGGGTCAGGGGTCATGGGTCAGGGGTCAGAGTCAAGGGACAGAGGTCAGGGGTCAGGGGTCATGGGTCAGGGGTCAGTGTCAAGGGTCAGGGTCAGGGTTAGGAGTCAGTGGTCAGAGGTCAGGGTCAGAGATCAGGGTTCAGATTTCATGGTCAGAGGTCAGGGTAAGGGTTCAGAGGTCAGAGGTCAGGGGTCAGGGTCGGGGTCATGAGTAAGGGGTCAGGGTCAGGGGTCAGGGGTCAGAGTCAAGGGTCAGATGTCAGGGGTCAGGGTTCAGAGGTCAGGGGTCAGGGGTCGGGGTCAGGGGGTCAGGGATCAGTGTCATATGTCAGAATCAGGGGCCAGAGTTCAGGTGTCAGGGGTCGGAGGTCAGAGGTCAGAGGTCATGGGTCAGGGTCATAGGTCTGGGTTCAGATGTCAGAGGTCAGGGTCAGGGGTCAGAGCTCAGGGTCAGAGGTCGGGATCAGGGGTCAGAGGTCAGGGGTGAGAGGTCAAGTGTCAGGGATCATGAATCAGAGGTCAGGGTCAGGGTTCAGAGGTCAGAGGTCAGGTGTCAGGGGTCAAAGGTCAGGGTCAGAGTTCAGGGGTCAGAGTTCATAGGTCAGGGGTCATAGGTCTGGGAGTAAGAGTCAGGGTCAGGGGTCAGGGGTTGGGGGTCATGGGTAAGGGGTCAAGGTCAGGGGTCAGAAGTCAGGGGTCAGGGGTCATGGATCAGGGGTCAGAGTCAGGGGTCAGAGGTCAGGGGTCATAGTTCAGGGTCAGGGGTCAGGGGTTGGTGGTCATGGGTAAGGGGTCAGGGTCAGGGTCAGGGGTCAGAGGTCAGGGGTCAGAGCTCACGTCAGAGGCAAGGGGTCAGGGGACAGGGTCCTAGGTCAGGGGTCAGGGTCGGGGTCAGGTGTCAGTGGTCAGGGTAAGGATTCAGAGGTCAGAGGTCAGGGGTCATGTGTCGGGGTCATGGGTAAGCGTTCAGGGTCAGGGGTCAAGGGTCATAGTCAAGGGTCAGAAGTCAGGGGTCAGGGGTCAGGGGTCATGGGTCAGGGGGTCAGAGGTCAGAGGTCAGGGGCCAGAGGTCATAGGTCAGGGGTCATAAGTCAGGGTTCAGAGGTCAGTGGTCAGGGTCAGGGTTAAGGGGTCAGGTGTCAGGGTTAAGAGGTCAGGTGTCAGGGTTCAGAGGTCAGAGGTCAGGGTCAGGGGTCAGGGGTCAGAGGTCAAGTGTCAGGGTTCAGAGGTCAGGGTCAGGGGTCAGAGGTCAGGGGTCAGAGGTCAGGGGTCAGGGATCATGACTCAGAGGTCGGGGTCAGGGTTCAGAGGACAGGTGTCAGGGGTCAGAGGTCAGGGGTCATAGGTCAGGGGTCATAGGTCAGGGTCAGGGGTCAGGGGTTGGGGGCATGGGTAAGGGGTCAGGGTCAGGGGTCAGAGGTCAGGGGTCATGGGTCAGGGGTCAGGGGTTGGGGGTCATGGGTAAGGGGTCAGGGTCGGGGTCAGAGGTCAGGGGTCGGGGTCAGAGGTCAAGGGTCAGAGGTCAGGGGTCATATGTCAGGGTCAGGGGTCAGGGGTCAGGGGTTGGGGGTCATGGGTAAGGGGTCAGGGATCAGGGTCAGGGGTCAGAAGTCAGGGGTCAGAGCTCACGTCAGAGGTCAGGGGTCAGGGGACAAGGTCAGGGGTCAGGGGTCAGTGGTCAGGGTGATGTTCAGGGGTTAGGGGTAAGGGTCGGGGTCACGGTGAGGGGTCAGGGGTCAGGGGTCAGAGGTCAGGGTAAGGGTTCAGAGGTCAGAGGTCAGGGGTCATGTGTCGGGGTCATGGGTAAGCGGTCAGGGTCAGGGGTCAGAGTCAAGGGTCAGAGGTCAGGGGTCGGGGTCATATGTCAGGTGTCATGGGTCGGAGGTCAGGGGTCGGGGTCATGGGTCAGGGGTCAGAGGTCAGAGGTCAGGGGTCAGTGCAAGGTGTCAGAGGTCGGGGGTCGGGAGTCATGGGTCAGGGATTGGATATCAGGGGTCAGGGCTCAGGTGTCATGGGTCGGAGGTCAGGGTTCAGAGGTCAGAGGTCAGGTGTCAGGGGTCAGATTCAAGGGTCAGAGGTCAGGGGTCAGGGGTCATGGGTAAGGGGTCAGAGGTCAGGTGTCAGGGGTCGGAGGTCAGGGGTCAGGAGTCATTGGTCAGATGTCAAGTGTCAGGCGTCAGGGGTCGGTGTTAGAGGTCATAGGTCAGGTGTCATGGGTAATAGGTCAGGGGTAAGAGCTCAGGGTCAGAGGTCAGAGGTCAGGGGTAAGGGTCAGGGTCAGGGGTCAGGGGTTGTGGGTCATAGGTAAAGGGTAAGGGTCAGGGGTCAGGGTGATGTTCAGGGGTTGGGGGTCAGGGTCGGGGTCAGGTGAGGGGTCAGGGGTCAGGCGTCAGAGGTCTAGGGTACGGGTTCAGAGGTCAGAGGTAAGGGTAATGGTTAAGAGGTCAGAGGCAAGGGGTCAGGGTTCGGGGGTCATGGGTAAGGGGTCAGGGTCAGGGGTCAGGGGTCAGAGTCAACGGTAAGAGGTCAGAGGTCAGGGGTCATGGGTCAGGGGTCATAGGTCAGGGGTCAGAGGTCAGGGGTCAGGGGTCAGGGCCAGGGGTAAGAGGTCAGGTTTCAGGGGTCGGAGGTCAGAGGTCAGGGGTCAGAGGTCAGGGGTCAGGGGTCAGAGGTCAGGGGTCAGAGGTCAGGGTCAGATTTCGGGGTCAGGGGTCAGAGGTCAGGGGTCAGAGATCAAGTGTCAGGGATCATGAATCAGAGATCGGGGTCAGGGTTCAGAGGTCAGAGGTCAGGTGTCATGGGTCCGTGGTCAGGGTCAGAGGTCAGAGGTCAGGGGTGAGAGGTCATAGGTCAGGGGTCATAGGTCATGGAGTAAGGGTTAGGGGTCAGAGGTTGGGGGTCATGAGTAAGGGGTCAGGGTCAGGGGTCAGGGGTCAGGGGTCAGAGGTCAGTGTTTAGAGGTCAGAGTTCAGGGATCGGGGGTCAGGGTTTCAGGGTCATAGGTCAGGGTCAGGGGTCAGAGGTAAGGTGTCAAGGGGTCGGAGGTCAGGGGTCAGGGGTCAGGGGTCAGGGGTCAGAGGTAAGGGTTCAGGTGTCAGTGCCAGGGGTCAGGGGTCATGGGTCAGGGGTCAGAGTTCGGGGTTCAGGGTCAGGGGTCAGGGGTCAGGGCCAGGTGTCAGATGTCAGGGGTCAAGGGTCACGGGTTAGGGGTCAGGGTTAGAGGTCAGAGGTCAGTGGTCAGGGGTCAGGGGGTAAGGGTCAGGGTCAGGGGTTGGGGGTCATGGGTAAGGGGTCAGGGGTCAGGGTGATGTTCAGGGGTTAGGGGTCAGGGTCGGGGTCAGGGTGAGGCGTCAGGGGTCAGAGGTCAGGGTAAGGGTTCAGAGGTCAGAGGTCAGGGTAAGGGTTCAGTGGTTAGAGGTCAGGGGTCAGGGGTCGGGGGTCATGGGTAAGGGGTCAGGTTCAGGGGTCAGGGGTCAGAGTCAAGGGTCAGAGGTCAGGGGTCAGGGGTTAGAGTTCAGGGTTTAGAGGTCAGGGGTCAGGGGGTCAGGGATCAGGGTCATAGGTCAGGGTCAGGGGCCAGAGGTCAGGTGTCAGGGGTCAGAGGTCAGGGGTCGGGGTCAGAGGTCAGGGTTTAGATGTCAGAGGTCAGGGGTCAGAGGTCAGAGGTCAGGTGTCGGGGTCATAGGACAGTGTCAGGGGTCAGGGGTTGGGGGTAATTGGTAAGGGGTCAGGGTCAGGGGTCAGAGGTCAGGGTCAGGGTCATGGTAAGGGGTCAGGGTTTGGGGTTCATGGCTAAGGGGTCAGGGTCAGGGGTCAGAGATCAGGGGTCAGGGGTCAGAGTCAAGGGTCAAAGGTCAGGGGTCATGGGTCATGGGTCAGGGGTCAGTGTCAAGGGTCAAAGGTCAGGGGTCATGGGTCATGGGTCGGGGGTCAGTGTCAAGGGTCAGGTTCAGGGTCAGGAGTCAGTGGTCAGAGGTCAGTGTAAGGGGTCAGAGGTCAGGGGTCAGAGCTCACGTCAGGGGTCAGGGGACGGGGTCAGAGGTCAGGGGTCAGGGTCAGGGGGTCAGTGGTCAGGGTGATGTTCAGGGGTAGGGGTCAGGGTCGGGGTCAGGGTGAGGGGTCAGGGGTCAGGGGTCAGAGGTCAGGGTAATGGTTCAGAGGTCAGAGGTCAGGGGTCAGGGATCGGGGTCATGTGTAAGCGGTCAGGGTCAGGGGTCAGGGGTCAGAATAAAGGGTCAGAGGTCAGGGGTCAGAGGTCATGGGTCATGGGTCAGGGTCAGAGGTCAGGGTTCAGGAGGTCATAGGTTGGGGTCAGGGGTCAGGGTGTCAGGGGTCAGGGCCAGGGGTCAGAGGTCAGGGGTCAGGGCCAGGGGTCAGAGGTAAGGGGTCGGGTCATGGGTTAGGGTCAGGGGTCAGGGTAAGAGGTCAGGTGTCTGGGGTCAGGGGTCAGAGGTCATAGGTCAGGCATCATGGGTCATAGGTCAGGGTTCAGAGGTCAGGGTCAGGGTTCAGAGGTCAGGGTTCAGAGGTCAGAATCAGAGGTCAGGGTCAGAGGTCAGGGGTCAGGGGTCAGAGGTCAAGTGTCAGGGTTCAGAGGTCAGGGGTCAGAGGTCAGGGATCTTGAGTCAGAGGTCATTGTCAGTTTTCAGAGGTCAGAGGTCAGGTGACAGGGTTCAGGGGTCAGATTCAAGGGTCAGAGATCAGGGGTCAGGGGTCGGGTCAGAGGCCAGGGGTCAAAGGTCAAGGCCAGGTGTCAGAGGTCAGGGGTCGAGGGTCAGGGGTCAGGGGTAAGGGTTCAGAGGTCGGGGTCGGGGGTCGGGGGTCATGGGTAAGGGGTCAGGTTCAGGGTTCAGAGGTCAGGGGTCAGGGCATCAGGGATCAGGGTCATAGGTCAGGGTCAGGGGCCAGAGGTCAGGTATCAGGGGTCGGAAGTCAGAAGTCAGGTGTCAGGGTTCAAATATCAGAGGTCAGGGGTCAGAGTTCAGAGGTCAGGGTCAGGGGTCAGAGCTCAGGTTCAGAGGTCAGGGGTCAGAGGTCAGCAGTCAGAGGTCAAGTGTCAGGGATTATTACTCAGAGGTCGGGGTCAGGGTTCAGAGGTCAGAGGTCAGGGATCAAAGGTCAGCGGTCAGGGTCATAGGTCAGGGAGTAAGGGTCAGGATCAGGGGTTAGGGTTTGGGGTCATGGTTAAGGGGTCAGAGTCAAGGGTCAGAGGTCAGGGGTCAGGGGTCAGTGTCAAGGGTCAGGGTCAGGAGACAGTGGTCAGAGGTCAGGGTCAGGGTCAGAGTTCAGGTGTCAGAGCTCACGGTCAGAGGCCAGGGGTCAGTGGTCGGGGGTCATTGGTAAGCGGTCAGGGTCAGGGGTCAGGGGTCAGAGTCAAGGGTCAGAAGTCAGGGGTCAGGGGTCATGGTTCAGGGGTCAGAGTCAAGGGTCAGAGGTCAGGGTTCAGGTGTCATGGGTCAGGGGTCAGTGTCAAGGGTCAGGGTCAGGAGTCAGTGGTCAGAGGTCAGGGTCAGAGGTCAGGGTTCAGAGCTCACGGTCAGAGGTCAGGGTAAGGGGTCAGAGGTCAGGGTTCAGGGGTCGGGGGTCATGTTTAAGGGGTCAGGGTCAGGGGTCAGGGGTCAGAGTCAAGGGTCAGAGGTCAGAGGTCAGGGTTCAGAGGTCAGAGGTCAGGGGTCAGAGCTCAGTGTCAGGGGTCAGAGCTCAGGGTCAGAGGTCAGAGGTCAGGGGTCAGGGGTCGGGGGTCATGTGTAAGGGGTAAGGGTCAGGGGTCAGAGTCAAGGGTCAGAGGTCAGGGGTCAGGGTTCAGAGGTCAGGGGTCGGGGTCAGGGGTTCAGGGATCAGAGTCATAGGTCAGAATCAGGGGCCAGAGGTCAGGTGTCAGGGGTCGGAGGTCAGAGGTCAGGGGTCAGGGGTCATGGGTCAGGGGTCAGGGGTCAGAGGTTAGGGTTCAGTTGTCAGAGGTCAGAGGTCAGGGTCAGGGGTCAGAGCTCAGGGTCAGAGGTCGGGATCAGGGGTCAGAGGTCAGGGGTCAGAGGTCAAGTGTCAGGGATCATGAATCAGAGGTCGGGGTCAGGGTTCAGAGGTCAGAGGTCAGGTGTCATGGGTCAGTGATCAGGGTCAGAGGTCAGAGGTCAGGGGTGAGAGGTCATAGGTCAGGGGTCATAGGTCAAGGATTAAGGGTCAGGGTCAGGGTTCAGGGGTTGGGGTAATGGGTAAGGGGTCAAGGTCAGGGGTCAGAAGTCAGGGGTCAGGGGTCATGGGTCAGGGGTCAGAGTCAAGGGTCAGAGGTCAGGGGTCAGGGGTCATGGGTCAGGGGTCAGTGTCAAGGGTCAGGGTCAGGGTTAGGAGTCAGTGGTCAGAGGTCAGGGTCAGAGATCAGGGTTCAGATTTCATGGTCAGAGGTCAGGGTAAGGGTTCAGAGGTCAGAGGTCAGGGGTCAGGGTCGGGGTCATGAGTAAGGGGTCAGGGTCAGGGGTCAGGGGTCAGAGTCAAGGGTCAGATGTCAGGGGTCAGGGTTCAGAGGTCAGGGGTCAGGGGTCGGGGTCAGGGGGTCAGGGATCCGTGTCATATGTCAGAATCAGGGGCCAGAGTTCAGGTGTCAGGGGTCGGAGGTCAGAGGTCAGAGGTCATGGGTCAGGGTCATAGGTCTGGGTTCAGATGTCAGAGGTCAGGGTCAGGGGTCAGAGCTCAGGGTCAGAGGTCGGGGTCAGAGGTCAGGGGACAGAGGTCAAGTGTCAGGGATCATGAATCAGAGGTCAGGGTCAGGGTTCAGAGGTCAGAGGTCAGGTGTCAGGGGTCAGAGGTCAGGGTCAGAGTTCAGGGGTCAGAGTTCATAGGTCAGGGGTCATAGGTCTGGGAGTAAGAGTCAGGGTCAGGGGTCAGGGGTTGGGGGTCATGGGTAAGGGGTCAAGGTCAGGGGTCAGAAGTCAGGGGTCAGGGGTCATGGATCAGGGGTCAGAGTCAGGGGTCAGAGGTCAGGGGTCATAGTTCAGGGTCAGGGGTCAGGGGTTGGTGGTCATGGGTAAGGGGTCAGGGTCAGGGTCAGGGGTCAGAGGTCAGGGGTCAGAGCTCACGTCAGAGGCAAGGGGTCAGGGGACAGGGTCCTAGGTCAGGGGTCAGGGTCGGGGTCAGGTGTCAGTGGTCAGGGTGATGTTCAGGGGTTAGGGGTCAGGGTCGGGGTCAGGGTGAGGGGTCAGGGGTCAGAGGTCAGGGTAAGGATTCAGAGGTCTGAGGTCAGGGGTCATGTGTCGGGGTCATGGGTAAGCGTTCAGGGTCAGGGGTCAAGGGTCATAGTCAAGGGTCAGAAGTCAGGGGTCAGGGGTCAGGGGTCATGGGTCAGGGGTCAGAGGTCAGAGGTCAGGGGCCAGAGGTCATAGGTCAGGGGTCATAAGTCAGGGTTCAGAGGTCAGTGGTCAGGGTCAGGGTTAAGGGGTCAGGTGTCAGGGTTAAGAGGTCAGGTGTCAGGGTTCAGAGGTCAGAGGTCAGGGTCAGGGGTCAGGGGTCAGAGGTCAAGTGTCAGGGTTCAGGGGTCAGGGTCAGGGGTCAGAGGTCAGGGGTCAGAGGTCGGGGTCAGGGATCATGACTCAGAGGTCGGGGTCAGGGTTCAGAGGACAGGTGTCAGGTGTCAGAGGTCAGAGGTCATAGGTCAGGGTCAGGGGTCAGGGGTCAGGGGTTGGGGGCATGGGTAAGGGGTCAGGGTCAGGGGTCAGAGGTCAGGGGTCATGGGTCAGGGGTCAGGGGTTGGGGGTCATGGGTAAGGGGTCAGGGTCGGGGTCAGAGGTCAGGGGTCGGGGTCAGAGGTCAAGGGTCAGAGGTCAGGGGTCATATGTCAGGGTCAGGGGTCAGGGGTCAGGGGTTGGGGGTCATGGGTAAGGGGTCAGGGATCAGGGTCAGGGGTCAGAAGTCAGGGGTCAGAGCTCACGTCAGAGGTCAGGGGTCAGGGGACAGGGTCAGGGGTCAGGGGTCAGTGGTCAGGGTGATGTTCAGGGGTTAGGGGTAAGGGTCGGGGTCACGGTGAGGGGTCAGGGGTCAGGGGTCAGAGGTCAGGGTCAGGGTTCAGAGGTCAGAGGTCAGGGGTCATGTGTCGGGGTCATGGGTAAGCGGTCAGGGTCAGGGGTCAGAGTCAAGGGTCAGAGGTCAGGGGTCGGGGTCATATGTCAGGTGTCATGGGTCGGAGGTCAGGGGTCAGGGGTCATGGGTCAGGGGTCAGAGGTCAGAGGTCAGGGGTCAGTGCAAGGTGTCAGAGGTCGGGGGTCGGGAGTCATGGGTCAGGGTTTGGATATCAGGGGTCAGGGCTCAGGTGTCATGGGTCGGAGGTCAGGGTTCAGAGGTCAGAGGTCAGGTGTCAGGGGTCAGATTCAAGGGTCAGAGGTCAGGGGTCAGGGGTCATGGGTAAGGGGTCAGAGGTCAGGTGTCAGGGGTCGGAGGTCAGGGGTCAGGAGTCATTGGTCAGATGTCAAGTGTCAGGCGTCAGGGGTCGGTGTTAGAGGTCATAGGTCAGGTGTCATGGGTAATAGGTCAGGGGTAAGAGCTCAGGGTCAGAGGTCAGAGGTCAGGGGTAAGGGTCAGGGTCAGGGGTCAGGGGTTGTGGGTCATAGGTAAAGGGTAAGGGTCAGGGGTCAGGGTGATGTTCAGGGGTTGGGGGTCAGGGTCGGGGTCAGGTGAGGGGTCAGGGGTCAGACGTCAGAGGTCTAGGGTACGGGTTCAGAGGTCAGAGGTAAGGGTAATGGTTAAGAGGTCAGAGGCAAGGGGTCAGGGTTCGGGGGTCATGGGTAAGGGGTCAGGGTCAGGGGTCAGGGGTCAGAGTCAACGGTAAGAGGTCAGAGGTCAGGGGTCATGGGTCATGGGTAAGGGGTCATAGGTCAGGGGTCAGAGGTCAGGGGTCAGGGGTCAGGGCCAGGGGTAAGAGGTCGGGGTTCAGGGTCAGGGGTCAGGGGTCAGGGCCAGGTGTCAGATGTCAGGGGTCAAGGGTCACGGGTTAGGGGTCAGGGTTAGAGGTCAGAGGTCAGTGGTCAGGGGTCAGGGGGTAAGGGTCAGGGTCAGGGGTTGGGGGTCATGGGTAAGGGGTCAGGGGTCAGGGTGATGTTCAGGGGTTAGGGGTCAGGGTCGGGGTCAGGGTGAGGCATCAGGGGTCAGAGGTCAGGGTAAGGGTTCAGAGGTCAGAGGTCAGGGTAAGGGTTCAGTGGTTAGAGGTCAGGGGTCGGGGTCGGGGGTCATGGGTAAGGGGTCAGGTTCAGGGGTCAGGGGTCAGAGTCAAGGGTCAGAGGTCAGGGGTCAGGGGTTAGAGTTCAGGGTTTAGAGGTCAGGGGTCAGGGGGTCAGGGATCAGGGTCATAGGTCAGGGTCAGGGGCCAGAGGTCAGGTGTCAGGGGTCAGAGGTCAGGGGTCGGGGTCAGAGGTCAGGGTTTAGATGTCAGAGGTCAGGGGTCAGAGGTCAGAGGTCAGGTGTCGGGGTCATAGGACAGCGTCAGGGGTCAGGGGTTGGGGGTAATTGGTAAGGGGTCAGGGTTTGGGGTTCATGGCTAAGGGGTCAGGGTCAGGGGTCAGAGATCAGGGGTCAGGGGTCAGAGTCAAGGGTCAAAGGTCAGGGGTCATGGGTCATGGGTCAGGGGTCAGTGTCAAGGGTCAAAGGTCAGGGGTCATGGGTCATGGGTCGGGGGTCAGTGTCAAGGGTCAGGTTCAGGGTCAGGAGTCAGTGGTCAGAGGTCAGTGTAAGGGGTCAGAGGTCAGGGGTCAGAGCTCACGTCAGGGGTCAGGGGACAGGGTCAGAGGTCAGGGGTCAGGGTCAGGGGTCAGTGGTCAGGGTGATGTTCAGGGGTTAGGGGTCAGGGTCAGGGTGAGGGGTCAGGGGTCAGGGGTCAGAGGTCAGGGTAATGGTTCAGAGGTCAGAGGTCAGGGGTCAGGGATCGGGGGTCATGTGTAAGCGGTCAGGGTCAGGGGTCAGGGGTCAGAATAAAGGGTCAGAGGTCAGGGCCAGGGGTCAGAGGTCAGGGGTCAGGGCCAGGGGTCAGAGGTAAGGGGTCGGGTCATGGGTTAGGGTCAGGGGTCAGGGTAAGAGGTCAGGTGTCTGGGGTCAGGGGTCAGAGGTCATAGGTCAGGCATCATGGGTCATAGGTCAGGGTTCAGAGGTCAGGGTCAGGGTTCAGAGGTCAGGGTTCAGAGGTCAGAATCAGAGGTCAGGGTAAGAGGTCAGGGGTCAGGGGTCAGAGGTCAAGTGTCAGGGTTCCGAGGTCAGGGGTCAGAGGTCAGGGATCTTGGGTCAGAGGTCATTGTCAGTTTTCAGAGGTCAGAGGTCAGGTGACAGGGTTCAGGGGTCAGATTCAAGGGTCAGAGATCAGGGGTCAGGGGTCAGGGGTCGGGTCAGAGGCCAGGGGTCAAAGGTCAAGGCCAGGTGTCAGAGGTCAGGGGTCGAGGGTCAGGGGTAAGGGTTCAGAGGTCGGGGTCGGGGGTCGGGGGTCATGGGTAAGGGGTCAGGTTCAGGGTTCAGAGGTCAGGGGTCATGGCATCAGGGATCAGGGTCATAGGTCAGGGTCAGGGGCCAGAGGTCAGGTATCAGGGGTCGGAAGTCAGAAGTCAGGTGTCAGGGGTCAGGGGTCAGAGGTCAGGGTTCAAATATCAGAGGTCAGGGGTCAGAGTTCAGAGGTCAGGGTCAGGGGTCAGAGCTCAGGTTCAGAGGTCAGGGGTCAGAGGTCAGCTGTCAGAGGTCAAGTGTCAGGGATTATTACTCAGAGGTCGGGGTCAGGGTTCAGAGGTCAGAGGTCAGGGATCAAAGGTCAGAGGTCAGGGTCATAGGTCAGGGAGTAAGGGTCAAGATCAGGGGTCAGGGTTTGGGGTCATGGTTAAGGGGTCAGAGTCAAGGGTCAGAGGTCAGGGGTCAGGGGTCAGTGTCAAGGGTCAGGGTCAGGAGACAGTGGTCAGAGGTCAGGGTCAGGGTCAGAGTTCAGGTGTCAGAGCTCACGGTCAGAGGCCAGGGGTCAGTGGTCGGCGGTCATTGGTAAGCGGTCAGGGTCAGGGGTCAGGGGTCAGAGTCAAGGGTCAGAAGTCAGGGGTCAGGGGTCATGGTTCAGGGGTCAGAGTCAAGGGTCAGAGGTCAGGGTTCAGGTGTCATGGGTCAGGGGTCAGTGTCAAGGGTCAGGGTCAGGAGTCAGTGGTCAGAGGTCAGGGTCAGAGGTCAGGGTTCAGAGCTCACGGTCAGAGGTCAGGGTAAGGGGTCAGAGGTCAGGGTTCAGGGGTCGGGGGTCATGTTTAAGGGGTCAGGGTCAGGGGTCAGGGGTCAGAGTCAAGGGTCAGAGGTCAGAGGTCAGGGTTCAGAGGTCAGAGGTCAGGGGTCAGAGCTCAGTGTCAGGGGTCAGAGCTCAGGGTCAGAGGTCAGGGTAAGGGTTCAGAGGTCAGAGGTCAGGGGTCAGGGGTCGGGGGTCATGTGTAAGGGGTAAGGGTCACGGGTCAGAGTCAAGGGTCAGAGGTCAGGGGTCAGGGTTCAGAGGTCAGGGGTCGGGGTCAGGGGTTCAGGGATCAGAGTCATAGGTCAGAATCAGGGGCCAGAGGTCAGGTGTCAGGGGTCGGAGGTCAGAGGTCAGGGGTCAGGGGTCATGGGTCAGGGGTCAGGGGTCAGAGGTTAGGGTTCAGTTGTCAGAGGTCAGAGGTCAGGGTCAGGGGTCAGAGCTCAGGGTCAGATGTCAGGGGTCAGGGTTCAGAGGTCAGGGGTCAGGGGTCGGGGTCAGGGGGTCAGGGATCAGTGTCATATGTCAGAATCAGGGGCCAGAGTTCAGGTGTCAGGGGTCGGAGGTCAGAGGTCAGAGGTCAGGGGTCAGGGTCATAGGTCTGGGTTCAGATGTCAGAGGTCAGGGTCAGGGGTCAGAGCTCAGGGTCAGAGGTCGGGATCAGGGGTCAGAGGTCAGGGGTGAGAGGTCAAGTGTCAGGGATCATGAATCAGAGGTCAGGGTCAGGGTTCAGAGGTCAGAGGTCAGGTGTCATGGGTCAGTGATCAGGGTCAGAGGTCAGGGGTGAGAGGTCATAGGTCAGGGGTCATAGGTCAAGGATTAAGGGTCAGGGTCAGGGTTCAGGGGTTGGGGGTAATGGGTAAGGGGTCAAGGTCAGGGGTCAGAAGTCAGGGGTCAGGGGTCATGGGTCAGGGGTCAGAGTCAAGGGACAGAGGTCAGGGGTCAGGGGTCATGGGTCAGGGGTCAGTGTCAAGGGTCAGGGTCAGGGTTAGGAGTCAGTGGTCAGAGGTCAGGGTCAGAGATCAGGGTTCAGATTTCATGGTCAGAGGTCAGGGTAAGGGTTCAGAGGTCAGAGGTCAGGGGTCAGGGTCGGGGTCATGAGTAAGGGGTCAGGGTCAGGGGTCAGGGGTCAGAGTCAAGGGTCAGATGTCAGGGGTCAGGGTTCAGAGGTCAGGGGTCAGGGGTCGGGGTCAGGGGGTCAGGGATCAGTGTCATATGTCAGAATCAGGGGCCAGAGTTCAGGTGTCAGGGGTCGGAGGTCAGAGGTCAGAGGTCATGGGTCAGGGTCATAGGTCTGGGTTCAGATGTCAGAGGTCAGGGTCAGGGGTCAGAGCTCAGGGTCAGAGGTCGGGATCAGGGGTCAGAGGTCAGGGGTGAGAGGTCAAGTGTCAGGGATCATGAATCAGAGGTCAGGGTCAGGGTTCAGAGGTCAGAGGTCAGGTGTCAGGGGTCAAAGGTCAGGGTCAGAGTTCAGGGGTCAGAGTTCATAGGTCAGGGGTCATAGGTCTGGGAGTAAGAGTCAGGGTCAGGGGTCAGGGGTTGGGGGTCATGGGTAAGGGGTCAAGGTCAGGGGTCAGAAGTCAGGGGTCAGGGGTCATGGATCAGGGGTCAGAGTCAGGGGTCAGAGGTCAGGGGTCATAGTTCAGGGTCAGGGGTCAGGGGTTGGTGGTCATGGGTAAGGGGTCAGGGTCAGGGTCAGGGGTCAGAGGTCAGGGGTCAGAGCTCACGTCAGAGGCAAGGGGTCAGGGGACAGGGTCCTAGGTCAGGGGTCAGGGTCGGGGTCAGGTGTCAGTGGTCAGGGGTCAGAGGTCAGGGTAAGGATTCAGAGGTCAGAGGTCAGGGGTCATGTGTCGGGGTCATGGGTAAGCGTTCAGGGTCAGGGGTCAAGGGTCAGAGTCAAGGGTCAGAAGTCAGGGGTCAGGGGTCAGGGGTCATGGGTCAGGGGTCAGAGGTCAGAGGTCAGGGGCCAGAGGTCATAGGTCAGGGGTCATAAGTCAGGGTTCAGAGGTCAGTGGTCAGGGTCAGGGTTAAGGGGTCAGGTGTCAGGGTTAAGAGGTCAGGTGTCAGGGTTCAGAGGTCAGAGGTCAGGGTCAGGGGTCAGGGGTCAGAGGTCAAGTGTCAGGGTTCAGAGGTCAGGGTCAGGGGTCAGAGGTCAGGGGTCAGAGGTCAGGGGTCAGGGATCATGACTCAGAGGTCGGGGTCAGGGTTCAGAGGACAGGTGTCAGGGGTCAGAGGTCAGGGGTCATAGGTCAGGGGTCATAGGTCAGGGTCAGGGGTCAGGGGTTGGGGGCATGGGTAAGGGGTCAGGGTCAGGGGTCAGAGGTCAGGGGTCATGGGTCAGGGGTCAGGGGTTGGGGGTGATGGGTAAGGGGTCAGGGTCGGGGTCAGAGGTCAGGGGTCGGGGTCAGAGGTCAAGGGTCAGAGGTCAGGGGTCATATGTCAGGGTCAGGGGTCAGGGGTCAGGGGTTGGGGGTCATGGGTAAGGGGTCAGGGATCAGGGTCAGGGGTCAGAAGTCAGGGGTCAGAGCTCACGTCAGAGGTCAGGGGTCAGGGGACAGGGTCAGGGGTCAGGGGTCAGTGGTCAGGGTGATGTTCAGGGGTTAGGGGTAAGGGTCGGGGTCACGGTGAGGGGTCAGGGGTCAGGGGTCAGAGGTCAGGGTAAGGGTTCAGAGGTCAGAGGTCAGGGGTCATGTGTCGGGGTCATGGGTAAGCGGTCAGGGTCAGGGGTCAGAGTCAAGGGTCAGAGGTCAGGGGTCGGGGTCATATGTCAGGTGTCATGGGTCGGAGGTCAGGGGTCAGGGGTCATGGGTCAGGGGTCAGAGGTCAGAGGTCAGGGGTCAGTGCAAGGTGTCAGAGGTCGGGGGTCGGGAGTCATGGGTCAGGGGTTGGATATCAGGGGTCAGGGCTCAGGTGTCATGGGTCGGAGGTCAGGGTTCAGAGGTCAGAGGTCAGGTGTCAGGGGTCAGATTCAAGGGTCAGAGGTCAGGGGTCAGGGGTCATGGGTAAGGGGTCAGAGGTCAGGTGTCAGGGGTCGGAGGTCAGGGGTCAGGAGTCATTGGTCAGATGTCAAGTGTCAGGCGTCAGGGGTCGGTGTTAGAGGTCATAGGTCAGGTGTCATGGGTAATAGGTCAGGGGTAAGAGCTCAGGGTCAGAGGTCAGAGGTCAGGGGTAAGGGTCAGGGTCAGGGGTCAGGGGTTGTGGGTCATAGGTAAAGGGTAAGGGTCAGGGGTCAGGGTGATGTTCAGGGGTTGGGGGTCAGGGTCGGGGTCAGGTGAGGGGTCAGGGGTCAGGCGTCAGAGGTCTAGGGTACGGGTTCAGAGGTCAGAGGTAAGGGTAATGGTTAAGAGGTCAGAGGCAAGGGGTCAGGGTTCGGGGGTCATGGGTAAGGGGTCAGGGTCAGGGGTCAGGGGTCAGAGTCAACGGTAAGAGGTCAGAGGTCAGGGGTCATGGGTCATGGGTCAGGGGTCATAGGTCAGGGGTCAGAGGTCAGGGGTCAGGGGTCAGGGCCAGGGGTAAGAGGTCAGGTTTCAGGGGTCGGAGGTCAGAGGTCAGGGGTCAGAGGTCAGGGGTCAGGGGTCAGAGGTCAGGGGTCAGAGGTCAGGGTCAGATTTCGGGGTCAGGGGTCAGAGGTCAGGGGTCAGAGATCAAGTGTCAGGGATCATGAATCAGAGATCGGGGTCAGGGTTCAGAGGTCAGAGGTCAGGTGTCATGGGTCCGTGGTCAGGGTCAGAGGTCAGAGGTCAGGGGTGAGAGGTCATAGGTCAGGGGTCATAGGTCATGGAGTAAGGGTTAGGGGTCAGAGGTTGGGGGTCATGAGTAAGGGGTCAGGGTCAGGGGTCAGGGGTCAGGGGTCAGAGGTCAGTGTTTAGAGGTCAGAGTTCAGGGATCGGGGGTCAGGGTTCAGGGTCATAGGTCAGGGTCAGGGGTCAGAGGTAAGGTGTCAGGGGTCGGAGGTCAGGGGTCAGAGGTAAGGGTTCAGGTGTCAGTGCCAGGGGTCAGGGGTCATGGGTCAGGGGTCAGAGTTCGGGGTTCAGGGTCAGGGGTCAGGGGTCAGGGCCAGGTGTCAGGGGTCAAGGGTCACGGGTTAGGGGTCAGGGTTAGAGGTCAGAGGTCAGTGGTCAGGGGTCAGGGGGTAAGGGTCAGGGTCAGGGGTTGGGGGTCATGGGTAAGGGGTCAGGGGTCAGGGTGATGTTCAGGGGTTAGGGGTCAGGGTCGGGGTCAGGGTGAGGCGTCAGGGGTCAGAGGTCAGGGTAAGGGTTCAGAGGTCAGAGGTCAGGGTAAGGGTTCAGTGGTTAGAGGTCAGGGGTCAGGGGTCGGGGGTCATGGGTAAGGGGTCAGGTTCAGGGGTCAGGGGTCAGAGTCAAGGGTCAGAGGTCAGGGGTCAGGGGTTAGAGTTCAGGGTTTAGAGGTCAGGGGTCAGGGGGTCAGGGATCAGGGTCATAGGTCAGGGTCAGGGGCCAGAGGTCAGGTGTCAGGGGTCAGAGGTCAGGGGTCGGGGTCAGAGGTCAGGGTTTAGATGTCAGAGGTCAGGGGTCAGAGGTCAGAGGTCAGGTGTCGGGGTCATAGGACAGTGTCAGGGGTCAGGGGTTGGGGGTAATTGGTAAGGGGTCAGGGTCAGGGGTCAGAGGTCAGGGGTCATGGGTAAGGGGTCAGGGTTTGGGGTTCATGGCTAAGGGGTCAGGGTCAGGGGTCAGAGATCAGGGGTCAGGGGTCAGAGTCAAGGGTCAAAGGTCAGGGGTCATGGGTCATGGGTCAGGGGTCAGTGTCAAGGGTCAAAGGTCAGGGGTCATGGGTCATGGGTCGGGGGTCAGTGTCAAGGGTCAGGTTCAGGGTCAGGAGTCAGTGGTCAGAGGTCAGTGTAAGGGGTCAGAGGTCAGGGGTCAGAGCTCACGTCAGGGGTCAGGGGACAGGGTCAGAGGTCAGGGGTCAGGGTCAGGGGTCAGTGGTCAGGGTGATGTTCAGGGGTTAGGGGTCAGGGTCGGGGTCAGGGTGAGGGGTCAGGGGTCAGGGTTCAGAGGTCAGAGGTCAGGTGTCATGGGTCCGTGGTCAGGGTCAGAGGTCAGAGGTCAGGGGTGAGAGGTCATAGGTCAGGGGTCATAGGTCATGGAGTAAGGGTTAGGGGTCAGAGGTTGGGGGTCATGAGTAAGGGGTCAGGGTCAGGGGTCAGGGGTCAGGGGTCAGAGGTCAGTGTTTAGAGGTCAGAGTTCAGGGATCGGGGGTCAGGGTTCAGGGTCATAGGTCAGGGTCAGGGGTCAGAGGTAAGGTGTCAGGGGTCGGAGGTCAGGGGTCAGGGGTCAGGGGTCAGGGGTCAGAGGTAAGGGTTCAGGTGTCAGTGCCAGGGGTCAGGGGTCATGGGTCAGGGGTCAGAGTTCGGGGTTCAGGGTCAGGGGTCAGGGGTCAGGGCCAGGTGTCAGGGGTCAAGGGTCACGGGTTAGGGGTCAGGGTTAGAGGTCAGAGGTCAGTGGTCAGGGGTCAGGGGGTAAGGGTCAGGGTCAGGGGTTGGGGGTCATGGGTAAGGGGTCAGGGGTCAGGGTGATGTTCAGGGGTTAGGGGTCAGGGTCGGGGTCAGGGTGAGGCGTCAGGGGTCAGAGGTCAGGGTAAGGGTTCAGAGGTCAGAGGTCAGGGTAAGGGTTCAGTGGTTAGAGGTCAGGGGTCAGGGGTCGGGGGTCATGGGTAAGGGGTCAGGTTCAGGGGTCAGGGGTCAGAGTCAAGGGTCAGAGGTCAGGGGTCAGGGGTTAGAGTTCAGGGTTTAGAGGTCAGGGGTCAGGGGGTCAGGGATCAGGGTCATAGGTCAGGGTCAGGGGCCAGAGGTCAGGTGTCAGGGGTCAGAGGTCAGGGGTCGGGGTCAGAGGTCAGGGTTTAGATGTCAGAGGTCAGGGGTCAGAGGTCAGAGGTCAGGTGTCGGGGTCATAGGACAGTGTCAGGGGTCAGGGGTTGGGGGTAATTGGTAAGGGGTCAGGGTCAGGGGTCAGAGGTCAGGGGTCATGGGTAAGGGGTCAGGGTTTGGGGTTCATGGCTAAGGGGTCAGGGTCAGGGGTCAGAGATCAGGGGTCAGGGGTCAGAGTCAAGGGTCAAAGGTCAGGGGTCATGGGTCATGGGTCAGGGGTCAGTGTCAAGGGTCAAAGGTCAGGGGTCATGGGTCATGGGTCGGGGGTCAGTGTCAAGGGTCAGGTTCAGGGTCAGGAGTCAGTGGTCAGAGGTCAGTGTAAGGGGTCAGAGGTCAGGGGTCAGAGCTCACGTCAGGGGTCAGGGGACAGGGTCAGAGGTCAGGGGTCAGGGTCAGGGGTCAGTGGTCAGGGTGATGTTCAGGGGTTAGGGGTCAGGGTCGGGGTCAGGGTGAGGGGTCAGGGGTCAGGGGTCAGAGGTCAGGGTAATGGTTCAGAGGTCAGAGGTCAGGGGTCAGGGATCGGGGGTCATGTGTAAGCGGTCAGGGTCAGGGGTCAGGGGTCAGAATAAAGGGTCAGAGGTCAGGGGTCAGAGGTCATGGGTCATGGGTCAGGGTCAGAGGTCAGGGTTCAGAGGTCATAGGTTGGGGTCAGGGGTCAGGGTGTCAGGGGTCAGGGCCAGGGGTCAGAGGTCAGGGGTCAGGGCCAGGGGTCAGAGGTAAGGGGTCGGGTCATGGGTTAGGGTCAGGGGTCAGGGTAAGAGGTCAGGTGTCTGGGGTCAGGGGTCAGAGGTCATAGGTCAGGCATCATGGGTCATAGGTCAGGGTTCAGAGGTCAGGGTCAGGGTTCAGAGGTCAGGGTTCAGAGGTCAGAATCAGAGGTCAGGGTCAGAGGTCAGGGGTCAGGGGTCAGAGGTCAAGTGTCAGGGTTCAGAGGTCAGGGGTCAGAGGTCAGGGATCTTGAGTCAGAGGTCATTGTCAGTTTTCAGAGGTCAGAGGTCAGGTGACAGGGTTCAGGGGTCAGATTCAAGGGTCAGAGATCAGGGGTCAGGGGTCGGGTCAGAGGCCAGGGGTCAAAGGTCAAGGCCAGGTGTCAGAGGTCAGGGGTCGAGGGTCAGGGGTCAGGGGTAAGGGTTCAGAGGTCGGGGTCGGGGGTCGGGGGTCATGGGTAAGGGGTCAGGTTCAGGGTTCAGAGGTCAGGGGTCAGGGCATCAGGGATCAGGGTCATAGGTCAGGGTCAGGGGCCAGAGGTCAGGTATCAGGGGTCGGAAGTCAGAAGTCAGGTGTCAGGGTTCAAATATCAGAGGTCAGGGGTCAGAGTTCAGAGGTCAGGGTCAGGGGTCAGAGCTCAGGTTCAGAGGTCAGGGGTCAGAGGTCAGCAGTCAGAGGTCAAGTGTCAGGGATTATTACTCAGAGGTCGGGGTCAGGGTTCAGAGGTCAGAGGTCAGGGATCAAAGGTCAGCGGTCAGGGTCATAGGTCAGGGAGTAAGGGTCAGGATCAGGGGTTAGGGTTTGGGGTCATGGTTAAGGGGTCAGAGTCAAGGGTCAGAGGTCAGGGGTCAGGGGTCAGTGTCAAGGGTCAGGGTCAGGAGACAGTGGTCAGAGGTCAGGGTCAGGGTCAGAGTTCAGGTGTCAGAGCTCACGGTCAGAGGCCAGGGGTCAGTGGTCGGGGGTCATTGGTAAGCGGTCAGGGTCAGGGGTCAGGGGTCAGAGTCAAGGGTCAGAAGTCAGGGGTCAGGGGTCATGGTTCAGGGGTCAGAGTCAAGGGTCAGAGGTCAGGGTTCAGGTGTCATGGGTCAGGGGTCAGTGTCAAGGGTCAGGGTCAGGAGTCAGTGGTCAGAGGTCAGGGTCAGAGGTCAGGGTTCAGAGCTCACGGTCAGAGGTCAGGGTAAGGGGTCAGAGGTCAGGGTTCAGGGGTCGGGGGTCATGTTTAAGGGGTCAGGGTCAGGGGTCAGGGGTCAGAGTCAAGGGTCAGAGGTCAGAGGTCAGGGTTCAGAGGTCAGAGGTCAGGGGTCAGAGCTCAGTGTCAGGGGTCAGAGCTCAGGGTCAGAGGTCAGAGGTCAGGGGTCAGGGGTCGGGGGTCATGTGTAAGGGGTAAGGGTCAGGGGTCAGAGTCAAGGGTCAGAGGTCAGGGGTCAGGGTTCAGAGGTCAGGGGTCGGGGTCAGGGGTTCAGGGATCAGAGTCATAGGTCAGAATCAGGGGCCAGAGGTCAGGTGTCAGGGGTCGGAGGTCAGAGGTCAGGGGTCAGGGGTCATGGGTCAGGGGTCAGGGGTCAGAGGTTAGGGTTCAGTTGTCAGAGGTCAGAGGTCAGGGTCAGGGGTCAGAGCTCAGGGTCAGAGGTCGGGATCAGGGGTCAGAGGTCAGGGGTCAGAGGTCAAGTGTCAGGGATCATGAATCAGAGGTCGGGGTCAGGGTTCAGAGGTCAGAGGTCAGGTGTCATGGGTCAGTGATCAGGGTCAGAGGTCAGAGGTCAGGGGTGAGAGGTCATAGGTCAGGGGTCATAGGTCAAGGATTAAGGGTCAGGGTCAGGGTTCAGGGGTTGGGGTAATGGGTAAGGGGTCAAGGTCAGGGGTCAGAAGTCAGGGGTCAGGGGTCATGGGTCAGGGGTCAGAGTCAAGGGTCAGAGGTCAGGGGTCAGGGGTCATGGGTCAGGGGTCAGTGTCAAGGGTCAGGGTCAGGGTTAGGAGTCAGTGGTCAGAGGTCAGGGTCAGAGATCAGGGTTCAGATTTCATGGTCAGAGGTCAGGGTAAGGGTTCAGAGGTCAGAGGTCAGGGGTCAGGGTCGGGGTCATGAGTAAGGGGTCAGGGTCAGGGGTCAGGGGTCAGAGTCAAGGGTCAGATGTCAGGGGTCAGGGTTCAGAGGTCAGGGGTCAGGGGTCGGGGTCAGGGGGTCAGGGATCCGTGTCATATGTCAGAATCAGGGGCCAGAGTTCAGGTGTCAGGGGTCGGAGGTCAGAGGTCAGAGGTCATGGGTCAGGGTCATAGGTCTGGGTTCAGATGTCAGAGGTCAGGGTCAGGGGTCAGAGCTCAGGGTCAGAGGTCGGGGTCAGAGGTCAGGGGACAGAGGTCAAGTGTCAGGGATCATGAATCAGAGGTCAGGGTCAGGGTTCAGAGGTCAGAGGTCAGGTGTCAGGGGTCAGAGGTCAGGGTCAGAGTTCAGGGGTCAGAGTTCATAGGTCAGGGGTCATAGGTCTGGGAGTAAGAGTCAGGGTCAGGGGTCAGGGGTTGGGGGTCATGGGTAAGGGGTCAAGGTCAGGGGTCAGAAGTCAGGGGTCAGGGGTCATGGATCAGGGGTCAGAGTCAGGGGTCAGAGGTCAGGGGTCATAGTTCAGGGTCAGGGGTCAGGGGTTGGTGGTCATGGGTAAGGGGTCAGGGTCAGGGTCAGGGGTCAGAGGTCAGGGGTCAGAGCTCACGTCAGAGGCAAGGGGTCAGGGGACAGGGTCCTAGGTCAGGGGTCAGGGTCGGGGTCAGGTGTCAGTGGTCAGGGTGATGTTCAGGGGTTAGGGGTCAGGGTCGGGGTCAGGGTGAGGGGTCAGGGGTCAGAGGTCAGGGTAAGGATTCAGAGGTCAGAGGTCAGGGGTCATGTGTCGGGGTCATGGGTAAGCGTTCAGGGTCAGGGGTCAAGGGTCATAGTCAAGGGTCAGAAGTCAGGGGTCAGGGGTCAGGGGTCATGGGTCAGGGGTCAGAGGTCAGAGGTCAGGGGCCAGAGGTCATAGGTCAGGGGTCATAAGTCAGGGTTCAGAGGTCAGTGGTCAGGGTCAGGGTTAAGGGGTCAGGTGTCAGGGTTAAGAGGTCAGGTGTCAGGGTTCAGAGGTCAGAGGTCAGGGTCAGGGGTCAGGGGTCAGAGGTCAAGTGTCAGGGTTCAGGGGTCAGGGTCAGGGGTCAGAGGTCAGGGGTCAGAGGTCGGGGTCAGGGATCATGACTCAGAGGTCGGGGTCAGGGTTCAGAGGACAGGTGTCAGCTGTCAGAGGTCAGAGGTCATAGGTCAGGGTCAGGGGTCAGGGGTTGGGGGCATGGGTAAGGGGTCAGGGTCAGGGGTCAGAGGTCAGGGGTCATGGGTCAGGGGTCAGGGGTTGGGGGTCATGGGTAAGGGGTCAGGGTCGGGGTCAGAGGTCAGGGGTCGGGGTCAGAGGTCAAGGGTCAGAGGTCAGGGGTCATATGTCAGGGTCAGGGGTCAGGGGTCAGGGGTTGGGGGTCATGGGTAAGGGGTCAGGGATCAGGGTCAGGGGTCAGAAGTCAGGGGTCAGAGCTCACGTCAGAGGTCAGGGGTCAGGGGACAGGGTCAGGGGTCAGGGGTCAGTGGTCAGGGTGATGTTCAGGGGTTAGGGGTAAGGGTCGGGGTCACGGTGAGGGGTCAGGGGTCAGGGGTCAGAGGTCAGGGTCAGGGTTCAGAGGTCAGAGGTCAGGGGTCATGTGTCGGGGTCATGGGTAAGCGGTCAGGGTCAGGGGTCAGAGTCAAGGGTCAGAGGTCAGGGGTCGGGGTCATATGTCAGGTGTCATGGGTCGGAGGTCAGGGGTCAGGGGTCATGGGTCAGGGGTCAGAGGTCAGAGGTCAGGGGTCAGTGCAAGGTGTCAGAGGTCGGGGGTCGGGAGTCATGGGTCAGGGTTTGGATATCAGGGGTCAGGGCTCAGGTGTCATGGGTCGGAGGTCAGGGTTCAGAGGTCAGAGGTCAGGTGTCAGGGGTCAGATTCAAGGGTCAGAGGTCAGGGGTCAGGGGTCATGGGTAAGGGGTCAGAGGTCAGGTGTCAGGGGTCGGAGGTCAGGGGTCAGGAGTCATTGGTCAGATGTCAAGTGTCAGGCGTCAGGGGTCGGTGTTAGAGGTCATAGGTCAGGTGTCATGGGTAATAGGTCAGGGGTAAGAGCTCAGGGTCAGAGGTCAGAGGTCAGGGGTAAGGGTCAGGGTCAGGGGTCAGGGGTTGTGGGTCATAGGTAAAGGGTAAGGGTCAGGGGTCAGGGTGATGTTCAGGGGTTGGGGGTCAGGGTCGGGGTCAGGTGAGGGGTCAGGGGTCAGACGTCAGAGGTCTAGGGTACGGGTTCAGAGGTCAGAGGTAAGGGTAATGGTTAAGAGGTCAGAGGCAAGGGGTCAGGGTTCGGGGGTCATGGGTAAGGGGTCAGGGTCAGGGGTCAGGGGTCAGAGTCAACGGTAAGAGGTCAGAGGTCAGGGGTCATGGGTCATGGGTAAGGGGTCATAGGTCAGGGGTCAGAGGTCAGGGGTCAGGGGTCACGTGTCAGGGGTCGGAGGTAAGGGGTCGAGGTCAGAGGTCAGGGGTCAGGGGTCGGGGGTCAGAGGTCAGGGTTTAGAGGTCGGGGTCAGAGGTCAGGTGTCAGGGGTCGGAGGTCAGGGGTCATGGGTCATGGGTCAGAGGTAAAGGGTCAGGGGTCGGGGGTCAGAGGTCATAGGTTAGGGGTCATGGGTCATAGGTCAGGAATCAGAGGTCAGGGTAAGGGTTCAGAGGTCAGGGGTCGGAGGTCATAGTTAAGGGGTCAGGGTCAGGGGTCAGGGGTCGTAGGTCAGAGGTACAGGGTCAGGGGTCAGGGGTCGGGGGTCATGGGTCATTGTCAGGGGTCAGGGTTAAAGGTCAGCGGTCAGGGGTCAGAGGTCATAGGTCGGGGTCATGGGTCATAGGTCAGGGTTCAGAGGTCAAGGTAAGAGGTCAGAGGTCAGAGGTCAGGGTAAGGGTTCAGAGGTCAGAGGTAAGGGGTCATGTGTAAGGGGTCAGGGTCAGGGGTCAGTGGTCATGGGTCAGGGGTCAGAGGTCAAGGTTCACAGGTCAGAGGTCAGGGGTCAGGGGTTAGGGTCATAGGTCAGGGTCAGGGGTCAGAGGTCAGGTGTGAGGGTTCGGAGGTCAGAGATCAGTGGTGAGGGGTCATGGGACAGGGGTCAGAGGTCACGGGTCAGGGCCAGTGGTCAGAGGTCAGGGGTCGGGGGTCAGAGGTCGGGGTCAAGTGTCAGGTGTCAGCGGTCATGGGTCAGGGTCAGATGTCAGGGGCCAGGGCTAGGGTTCAGAGGTCATGTGTCAGGGGTCAGAGGTCAGGGCCAGGGGTCAGAGTTCATGGGTCAGGGGTCATAGTTCATAGGTCAGGGGTCATGGGTCATAGGTCAGGGTTCAGAGGTCAGGTGTCAGGGGTCAGAGGTCAGAGGTCAGGGGTCAGAGGTCAAGTGTCAGGGTTAAGAGTTCAGGGTCAGGGGTCAGAGGTCAGGGATCATGGGTCACAGGCCGGGGTCGGGGTTCAGATGTCAGAGGACAGGGGTCAGGGGTCGGGGGTCATGGGTAAGGGGTCAGGGTCAGGGGTCAGGGGTCGGGGTCATGGGTCAGGGTTCAGAGGTCAGAGTTAAGGGGGTCAGGGGTCAGGTTTCATAGGTCAGGGTCAGGGGTCAGGGGTCATGGGTCAGTGGTCAGGGGTCAGGGCCAGGGGTCAGAGGTCAGGGTCATGGGTCAGGGTTCAGAGGTCAGAGGTAAGGGGGTCAGGGGTCAGGTTTCATTATTCAGGGTCGGGGTCAGGGGTCAGGGGTCAGTGGTCAGAGATCGGGGTCAGGGCCAGGGGTCAGAGATGAGGTTTCGGGGGTCATGGGTCAGGGTCAGTGGTCAGGGTTAGAGGTCAGAGGTCGGGGGTCAGAAGTCAGAGGTCGGGGGTCAGAGGTCATATGTCAGGGGTCATGTGACATAGGTCGGTGTTCAGAGGTCGGGGTCAGTGTTCAGATGTCAGGGTCAGGGGTCAGAGGTCAGGTATCATGGGTCACAGGTCGGGGTCAGGGTACAGAGGTCAGAGGACAGGGGTCATGGGTCGGGGGTCATGGGTAAGGGGTCAGGGTCAGGGGTCAGGGCGTCATGCTTCAGGTTTCAGAGGTCAGGGTTCAGAGGTCAGAGGTCAGGGTAAGGGTTCAGACATCAGAGGTCAGGGGTCAAGGCTCGGGGGTCATGGGTAAGGGGTCAGGGTAAGGGTCAGGGGTCAGAGTCAGGGGTCAGAGGTCAGGGGTCATAGTTCAGGGTCAGGGGTCAGGGGTTGGTGGTCATGGGTAAGGGGTCAGGGTCAGGGTCAGGGGTCAGAGGTCAGGGGTCAGAGCTCACGTCAGAGGCAAGGGGTCAGGGGACAGGGTCCTAGGTCAGGGGTCAGGGTCGGGGTCAGGTGTCAGTGGTCAGGGTGATGTTCAGGGGTTAGGGGTCAGGGTCGGGGTCAGGGTGAGGGGTCAGGGGTCAGAGGTCAGGGTAAGGATTCAGAGGTCAGAGGTCAGGGGTCATGTGTCGGGGTCATGGGTAAGCGTTCAGGGTCAGGGGTCAAGGGTCATAGTCAAGGGTCAGAAGTCAGGGGTCAGGGGTCAGGGGTCATGGGTCAGGGGTCAGAGGTCAGAGGTCAGGGGCCAGAGGTCATAGGTCAGGGGTCATAAGTCAGGGTTCAGAGGTCAGTGGTCAGGGTCAGGGTTAAGGGGTCAGGTGTCAGGGTTAAGAGGTCAGGTGTCAGGGTTCAGAGGTCAGAGGTCAGGGTCAGGGGTCAGGGGTCAGAGGTCAAGTGTCAGGGTTCAGGGGTCAGGGTCAGGGGTCAGAGGTCAGGGGTCAGAGGTCGGGGTCAGGGATCATGACTCAGAGGTCGGGGTCAGGGTTCAGAGGACAGGTGTCAGCTGTCAGAGGTCAGAGGTCATAGGTCAGGGTCAGGGGTCAGGGGTCAGGGGTTGGGGGCATGGGTAAGGGGTCAGGGTCAGGGGTCAGAGGTCAGGGGTCATGGGTCAGGGGTCAGGGGTTGGGGGTCATGGGTAAGGGGTCAGGGTCGGGGTCAGAGGTCAGGGGTCGGGGTCAGAGGTCAAGGGTCAGAGGTCAGGGGTCATATGTCAGGGTCAGGGGTCAGGGGTCAGGGGTTGGGGGTCATGGGTAAGGGGTCAGGGATCAGGGTCAGGGGTCAGAAGTCAGGGGTCAGAGCTCACGTCAGAGGTCAGGGGTCAGGGGACAGGGTCAGGGGTCAGGGGTCAGTGGTCAGGGTGATGTTCAGGGGTTAGGGGTAAGGGTCGGGGTCACGGTGAGGGGTCAGGGGTCAGGGGTCAGAGGTCAGGGTCAGGGTTCAGAGGTCAGAGGTCAGGGGTCATGTGTCGGGGTCATGGGTAAGCGGTCAGGGTCAGGGGTCAGAGTCAAGGGTCAGAGGTCAGGGGTCGGGGTCATATGTCAGGTGTCATGGGTCAGAGGTCAGGGGTCAGGGGTCATGGGTCAGGGGTCAGAGGTCAGAGGTCAGGGGTCAGTGCAAGGTGTCAGAGGTCGGGGGTCGGGAGTCATGGGTCAGGGTTTGGATATCAGGGGTCAGGGCTCAGGTGTCATGGGTCGGAGGTCAGGGTTCAGAGGTCAGAGGTCAGGTGTCAGGGGTCAGATTCAAGGGTCAGAGGTCAGGGGTCAGGGGTCATGGGTAAGGGGTCAGAGGTCAGGTGTCAGGGGTCGGAGGTCAGGGGTCAGGAGTCATTGGTCAGATGTCAAGTGTCAGGCGTCAGGGGTCGGTGTTAGAGGTCATAGGTCAGGTGTCATGGGTAATAGGTCAGGGGTAAGAGCTCAGGGTCAGAGGTCAGAGGTCAGGGGTAAGGGTCAGGGTCAGGGGTCAGGGGTTGTGGGTCATAGGTAAAGGGTAAGGGTCAGGGGTCAGGGTGATGTTCAGGGGTTGGGGGTCAGGGTCGGGGTCAGGTGAGGGGTCAGGGGTCAGACGTCAGAGGTCTAGGGTACGGGTTCAGAGGTCAGAGGTAAGGGTAATGGTTAAGAGGTCAGAGGCAAGGGGTCAGGGTTCGGGGGTCATGGGTAAGGGGTCAGGGTCAGGGGTCAGGGGTCAGAGTCAACGGTAAGAGGTCAGAGGTCAGGGGTCATGGGTCATGGGTAAGGGGTCATAGGTCAGGGGTCAGAGGTCAGGGGTCAGGGGTCAGGGCCAGGGGTAAGAGGTCGGGGTTCAGGGTCAGGGGTCAGGGGTCAGGGCCAGGTGTCAGATGTCAGGGGTCAAGGGTCACGGGTTAGGGGTCAGGGTTAGAGGTCAGAGGTCAGTGGTCAGGGGTCAGGGGGTAAGGGTCAGGGTCAGGGGTTGGGGGTCATGGGTAAGGGGTCAGGGGTCAGGGTGATGTTCAGGGGTTAGGGGTCAGGGTCGGGGTCAGGGTGAGGCATCAGGGGTCAGAGGTCAGGGTAAGGGTTCAGAGGTCAGAGGTCAGGGTAAGGGTTCAGTGGTTAGAGGTCAGGGGTCAGGGGTCGGGGGTCATGGGTAAGGGGTCAGGTTCAGGGGTCAGGGGTCAGAGTCAAGGGTCAGAGGTCAGGGGTCAGGGGTTAGAGTTCAGGGTTTAGAGGTCAGGGGTCAGGGGGTCAGGGATCAGGGTCATAGGTCAGGGTCAGGGGCCAGAGGTCAGGTGTCAGGGGTCAGAGGTCAGGGGTCGGGGTCAGAGGTCAGGGTTTAGATGTCAGAGGTCAGGGGTCAGAGGTCAGAGGTCAGGTGTCGGGGTCATAGGACAGCGTCAGGGGTCAGGGGTTGGGGGTAATTGGTAAGGGGTCAGGGTTTGGGGTTCATGGCTAAGGGGTCAGGGTCAGGGGTCAGAGATCAGGGGTCAGGGGTCAGAGTCAAGGGTCAAAGGTCAGGGGTCATGGGTCATGGGTCAGGGGTCAGTGTCAAGGGTCAAAGGTCAGGGGTCATGGGTCATGGGTCGGGGGTCAGTGTCAAGGGTCAGGTTCAGGGTCAGGAGTCAGTGGTCAGAGGTCAGTGTAAGGGGTCAGAGGTCAGGGGTCAGAGCTCACGTCAGGGGTCAGGGGACAGGGTCAGAGGTCAGGGGTCAGGGTCAGGGGTCAGTGGTCAGGGTGATGTTCAGGGGTTAGGGGTCAGGGTCAGGGTCAGGGTGAGGGGTCAGGGGTCAGGGGTCAGAGGTCAGGGTAATGGTTCAGAGGTCAGAGGTCAGGGGTCAGGGATCGGGGGTCATGTGTAAGCGGTCAGGGTCAGGGGTCAGGGGTCAGAATAAAGGGTCAGAGGTCAGGGCCAGGGGTCAGAGGTCAGGGGTCAGGGCCAGGGGTCAGAGGTAAGGGGTCGGGTCATGGGTTAGGGTCAGGGGTCAGGGTAAGAGGTCAGGTGTCTGGGGTCAGGGGTCAGAGGTCATAGGTCAGGCATCATGGGTCATAGGTCAGGGTTCAGAGGTCAGGGTCAGGGTTCAGAGGTCAGGGTTCAGAGGTCAGAATCAGAGGTCAGGGTAAGAGGTCAGGGGTCAGGGGTCAGAGGTCAAGTGTCAGGGTTCCGAGGTCAGGGGTCAGAGGTCAGGGATCTTGGGTCAGAGGTCATTGTCAGTTTTCAGAGGTCAGAGGTCAGGTGACAGGGTTCAGGGGTCAGATTCAAGGGTCAGAGATCAGGGGTCAGGGGTCAGGGGTCGGGTCAGAGGCCAGGGGTCAAAGGTCAAGGCCAGGTGTCAGAGGTCAGGGGTCGAGGGTCAGGGGTCAGGGGTAAGGGTTCAGAGGTCGGGGTCGGGGGTCATGGGTAAGGGGTCAGGTTCAGGGTTCAGAGGTCAGGGGTCAGGGCATCAGGGATCAGGGTCATAGGTCAGGGTCAGGGGCCAGAGGTCAGGTATCAGGGGTCGGAAGTCAGAAGTCAGGTGTCAGGGGTCAGGGGTCAGAGGTCAGGGTTCAAATATCAGAGGTCAGGGGTCAGAGTTCAGAGGTCAGGGTCAGGGGTCAGAGCTCAGGGTCAGAGGTCAGGGGTCAGAGGTCAGCAGTCAGAGGTCAAGTGTCAGGGATTATTACTCAGAGGTCGGGGTCAGGGTTCAGAGGTCAGAGGTCAGGGATCAAAGGTCAGAGGTCAGGGTCATAGGTCAGGGAGTAAGGGTCAGGATCAGGGGTCAGGGTTTGGGGTCATGGTTAAGGGGTCAGAGTCAAGGGTCAGAGGTCAGGGGTCAGGGGTCAGTGTCAAGGGTCAGGGTCAGGAGACAGTGGTCAGAGGTCAGGGTCAGGGTCAGAGTTCAGGTGTCAGAGCTCACGGTCAGAGGCCAGGGGTCAGTGGTCGGGGGTCATTGGTAAGCGGTCAGGGTCAGGGGTCAGGGGTCAGAGTCAAGGGTCAGAAGTCAGGGGTCAGGGGTCATGGTTCAGGGGTCAGAGTCAAGGGTCAGAGGTCAGGGTTCAGGTGTCATGGGTCAGGGGTCAGTGTCAAGGGTCAGGGTCAGGAGTCAGTGGTCAGAGGTCAGGGTCAGAGGTCAGGGTTCAGAGCTCACGCTCAGAGGTCAGGGTAAGGGTTCAGAGGTCAGAGGTCAGGGTTCAGGGGTCGGGGGTCATGTTTAAGGGGTCAGGGTCAGGGGTCAGGGGTCAGAGTCAAGGGTCAGAGGTCAGAGGTCAGGGTTCAGAGGTCAGAGGTCAGAGGTCAGGGGTCAGAGCTCAGTGTCAGGGGTCAGAGCTCAGGGTCAGAGGTCATGGGTCGGGGTCAGAGATCAGGGGTCAGAGCTCATAGGTCAGGAGTCATAGTTCAGGGAGTAAGGGTCAGGCGTCAGAGGTTGGGGGTCATGAGTAAGGGGTAATAGTCAAGGGTCAGAGGTTAGGGGTAGGGGGTCATGGGTCAGGGGTCAGTGTCAAGGGTCAGGGTCAGGAGTCAGTGGTCAGAGGTCAGGGTCAGGGGTCAGAGGTCAGGGTTCAGAGCTCACGGTCAGATGTCAGGGTAAGGGTTCACAGGTCAGAGGTCAGGGGTCAGGGGTCGGGGGTCATGTGTAAGGGGTAAGGGTCAGGGGTCAGAGTCAAGGGTCAGAGGTCAGGGGTCAGGGTTCAGAGGTCAGGGGTTGGGGTCAGGGGTTCAGGGATCAGAGTCATAGGTCAGAATCAGGGGCCAGAGGTCAGGTGTCAGGGGTCGGAGGTCAGAGGTCAGGGGTCAGGGGTCAGGGGTCATGGGTCAGGGGTCAGGGGTCAGAGGTTAGGGTTCAGTTGTCAGAGGTCAGAGGTCAGGGTCAGGGGTCAGAGCTCAGGGTCAGAGGTCGGGATCAGGGGTCAGAGGTCAGGGGTCAGAGGTCAAGTGTCAGGGATCATGAATCAGAGGTCGGGGTCAGGTTTCAGAGGTCAGAGGTCAGGTGTCATGGGTCAGTGATCAGGGTCAGAGGTCAGAGGTCAGGGGTGAGAGGTCATAGGTCAGGGGTCATAGGTCAAGGATTAAGGGTCAGGGTCAGGGTTCAGGGGTTGGGGGTAATGGGTAAGGGGTCAAGGTCAGGGGTCAGAAGTCAGGGGTCAGGGGTCATGGGTCAGGGGTCAGAGTCAAGGGTCAGAGGTCAGGGGTCAGGGGTCATGGGTCAGGGGTCAGTGTCAAGGGTCAGGTTCAGGAGTCAGTGGTCAGAGGTCAGGGTCAGGGGTCAGAGTTCAGGGTTCAGAGCTCACGGTCAGAGGTCAGGGTAAGGGTTCAGAGGTCAGGGGTCAGGGGTCATGAGTAAGGGGGTCAGGGTCAGGGGTCAGAGGTCAGAGTCAAGGGTCAGAGGTCAGGGGTCAGGGGTCATAGGTCATGAAGTAAGGGTTAGGGGTCAGAGGTTGGGGGTCATGGGTAAGGGGTCAGTGTCAAGGGTCAGGTTCAGGAGTCAGTGGTCAGAGGTCAGGGTTAGGGGTCAGAGGTTGGGGGTCATTGGTAAGGGGTCAGCGTCAAGGGTCAGGTTCAGGAGTCAGTGGTCAGAGGTCAGGGTCAGGGGTCAGAGTTCAGGGTTCAGAGCTCACGGTCAGAGGTCAGGGTAAGGGTTCAGAGGTCAGGGGTCAGGGGTCATGAGTAAGGGGGTCAGGGTCAGGGGTCAGGGGTCAGAGTCAAGGGTCAGAGGTCAGGGGTCAGGGTTCAGAGGTCAGGGGTCAGGGGTTGGGGTCAGGGGTTCAGGGATCAGAGTCATAGGTCAGAATCAGGGGCCAGAGGTCAGGTGTCAGGGGTCGGATGTCAGAGGTCAGGGGTCAGAGGTCAGGGCTCAGATGTCAGAGGTCAGGGGTCAGAGGTCAGAGGTAAGGGTCAGGGGTCAGAACTCAGGGTTAGAGGTCGGGGTCAGGGGTCAGAGGTCAAGTGTCAGGGATCATGAATCAGAGGTCGGGGTCAGAGTTCATAGGTCAGGGGTCATAGGTCAGGGAGTAAGGGTCAGAGTCAGGGGTCAGGGGTTGGGGTCATGGGTAAGGGGTCAGGGTCAGGGGTCAGAGATCAGGGGTTGGGGGTCATGGGTAAGGGGTCAGAGTCAAGGGTCAGAGGTCAGGGGTCAGCGGTCATGGGTCAGGGATCAGTGTCAAGGGTCAGGGTCAGGAGTCAGTGGTCAGAGGTCACGGTCAGAGGTCAGGGTTCAGAGCTCACGGTCAGAGGTCAGGGTAATGATTCAGAGGTCAGAGGTCAGGGGTCAGGGGTTGGGGGTCATGAGTAATGTGTCAGGGTCAGGGGTCAGGGGTCAGGGTTCAGAGTGAGGGGTCAGAGGTCAGGGGTCAGGGTTAAGAGGTCAGGGGTAAGGGGTTGGGGTCAGGGGGTCAGGGATCAGAGTCATAGTTCAGAATCAGAGGCCAGATGTCAGGTGTCAGGGGTCGGAGGTCAGGGGTCAGGGGTCATGGGTCAGAGGTCAGGGGTCATGTGTTATGGGTCGGGGTAAGGGTTCAGAGGGCAGAGGTCAGGGTAATTGTTCAGAGGTCAGAGGTCAGAGGTCAGGGGTTAGGGTTTGTGGGTCATGAGTAAGGGGTCAGGGTCAGGGGTCAGAGGTCAGTGTTTAGAGGTCAGAGTTCAGGGATCGGGGGTCAGGGTTCAGGGTCATAGGTCAGGGTCAGGGGTCAGAGGAAAGGTGTCAGGGGTCGGAGGTCAGGGGTCAGGGGTCAGGGGTCAGAGGTAAGGGTTCAGGGTCAGGGGTCAGAGATCAGGGGTTGGGGGTCATGGGTAAGGGGTCAGAGTCAAGGGTCAGAGGTCAGGGGTCAGCGGTCATGGGTCAGGGATCAGTGTCAAGGGTCAGGGTCAGGAGTCAGTGGTCAGAGGTCACGGTCAGAGGTCAGGGTTCAGAGCTCACGGTCAGAGGTCAGGGTAATGATTCAGAGGTCAGAGGTCAGGGGTCAGGGGTTGGGGGTCATGAGTAATGTGTCAGGGTCAGGGGTCAGGGGTCAGGGTTCAGAGTGAGGGGTCAGAGGTCAGGGGTCAGGGTTAAGAGGTCAGGGGTAAGGGGTTGGGGTCAGGGGGTCAGGGATCAGAGTCATAGTTCAGAATCAGAGGCCAGATGTCAGGTGTCAGGGGTCGGAGGTCAGGGGTCAGGGGTCATGGGTCAGAGGTCAGGGGTCATGTGTTATGGGTCGGGGTAAGGGTTCAGAAGGCAGAGGTCAGGGTAATTGTTCAGAGGTCAGAGGTCAGAGGTCAGGGGTTAGGGTTTGTGGGTCATGAGTAAGGGGTCAGGGTCAGGGGTCAGAGGTCAGTGTTTAGAGGTCAGAGTTCAGGGATCGGGGGTCAGGGTTCAGGGTCATAGGTCAGGGTCAGGGGTCAGAGGTAAGGTGTCAGGGGTCGGAGGTCAGGGGTCAGGGGTCAGGGGTCAGGGGTCAGAGGTAAGGGTTCAGGGTCAGGGGTCAGGGGTCAGGGCCAGGTGTCAGATGTCAGGGGTCAAGGGTCACGGGTTAGGGGTCAGGGTTAGAGGTCAGAGGTCAGTGGTCAGGGGTCAGGGGGTAAGGGTCAGGGTCAGGGGTTGGGGGTCATGGGTAAGGGGTCAGGGGTCAGGGTGATGTTCAGGGGTTAGGGGTCAGGGTCGGTGTCAGGGTGAGGCGTCAGGGGTCAGAGGTCAGGGTAAGGGTTCAGAGGTCAGAGGTCAGGGTAAGGGTTCAGTGGTTAGAGGTCAGGGGTCATGGGTCGGGGATCATGGGTATGGGGTCAGGTTCAGGGGTCAGGGGTCAGAGTCAAGGGTCAGAGGTCAGGGGTCAGGGGTTAGAGTTCAGGGTTTAGAGGTCAGGGGTCAGGGGGTCAGGGATCAGGGTCATAGGTCAGGGTCAGGGGCCAGAGGTCAGGTGTCAGGGGTCAGAGGTCAGGGGTCGGGGTCAGAGGTCAGGGTTTAGATGTCAGAGGTCAGGGGTCAGAGGTCAGAGGTCAGGTGTCGGGGTCATAGGACAGCGTCAGGGGTCAGGGGTTGGGGGTAATTGGTAAGGGGTCAGGGTCAGGGGTCAGAGGTCAGGGGTCATGGGTAAGGGGTCAGGGTTTGGGGTTCATGGCTAAGGGGTCAGGGTCAGGGGTCAGAGATCAGGGGTCAGGGGTCAGAGTCAAGGGTCAAAGATCAGGGGTCATGGGTCAGGGGTCAGTGTCAAGGGTCAAAGGTCAGGGGTCATGGGTCATGGGTCAGGGGGTCAGTGTCAAGGGTCAGGTTCAGGGTCAGGAGTCAGTGGTCAGAGGTCAGTGTAAGGGGTCAGAGGTCAGGGGTCAGAGCTCACGTCAGGGGTCAGGGGACAGGGTCAGAGGTCAGGGGTCAGGGTCAGGGGTCAGTGGTCAGGGTGATGTTCAGGGGTTGGGGTCAGGGTCGGGGTCAGGGTGAGGGGTCAGGGGTCAGGGGTCAGAGGTCAGGGTAATGGTTCAGAGGTCAGAGGTCAGGGGTCAGGGATCGGGGGTCATGTGTAAGCGGTCAGGGTCAGGGGTCAGAATAAAGGGTCAGAGGTCAGGGGTCAGAGGTCATGGGTCATGGGTCAGGGTCAGAGGTCAGGGTTCAGAGGTCATAGGTCGGGGTCAGGGGTCAGGGTGTCAGGGGTCAGGGTCATAGGTCAGGGTCAGGGGTCAGAGGTCAGGAGTCAGGGGTCAGGGGTCAGGGGTCATGGGTAGTGGGTCAGGGGTCAGATGTCAGGGGTCAGGGCCAGGGGTCAGAGGTCAGGGGTCAGGGCCAGGGGTCAGAGGTAAGGGGTCGGGTCATGGGTTAGGGTCAGGGGTCAGGGTAAGAGGTCAGGTGTCTGGGGTCAGGGGTCAGAGGTCATAGGTCAGGCGTCATGGGTCATAGGTCAGGGGTCAGCGGTCAGGGATCAGAGGTCAGGGGTCAGAGGTCATAGGTCAGAGGTCATGGGTCATAGGTCAGGGTTCAGAGGTCAGGGTCAGGGTTCAGAGGTCAGGGTTCAGAGGTCAGAATCAGAGGTCAGGATCAGAGGTCAGGGGTCAGGGGTCAGAGGTCAAGTGTCAGGGTTCAGAGGTCAGGGGTCAGAGGTCAGGGATCTTGAGTCAGAGGTCATTGTCAGTTTTCAGAGGTCAGAGGTCAGGTGACAGGGTTCAGGGGTCAGATTCAAGGGTCAGAGATCAGGGGTCAGGGGTCAGGGGTCGGGTCAGAGGCCAGGGGTCAAAGGTCAAGGCCAGGTGTCAGAGGTCAGGGGTCGAGGGTCAGGGGTCAGGGGTAAGGGTTCAGAGGTCGGGGTCGGGGGTCATGGGTAAGGGGTCAGGTTCAGGGTTCAGAGGTCAGGGGTCAGGGCATCAGGGATCAGGGTCATAGGTCAGGGTCAGGGGCCAGAGGTCAGGTATCAGGGGTCGGAAGTCAGAAGTCAGGTGTCAGGGGTCAGGGGTCAGAGGTCAGGGTTCAAATATCAGAGGTCAGGGGTCAGAGTTCAGAGGTCAGGGTCAGGGGTCAGAGCTCAGGGTCAGAGGTCAGGGGTCATAGGTCATGGAGTAAGGGTTAGGGGTCAGAGGTTGGGGTCATGGGTAAGGGGTCAGAGTCAAGGGTCAGAGGTCAGGTGTCTGGGGTCATGGGTAAGGGGTCAGTGTCAAGGGTCAGGTTCAGGAGTCAGTGGTCAGAGTTCAGGGTCAGGGGTCAGAGGTCAGATTTCGGAGCTCACGGTCAGAGGTCAGGGTCAGGGTTCACAGGTCAGGGGTCAGGGGTCAGGGGTCATGAGTAAGGGTGTCAGGGTCAGGGGTCAGGGGTCAGAGTCAAGGGTCAGAGGTCAGGGGTCAGGGTTCAGAGGTCAGGGGTCAGGGGTTGGGGTCAGGAGTTCAGGGATCAGAGTCATAGGTCAGAATCAGGGGCCAGAGGTCAGGTGTCAGGGGTCGGATGTCAGAGGTCAGGGGTCAGAGGTCAGAGGTCAGGGGTCAGAACTCAGGGTTAGAGGTCGGGGTCAGGGTTCAGAGGTCAGAGGTCAGGTGTCATGGGTCCGTGGTCAGGGTCAGAGGTCAGAGGTCAGGGGTCAGAGGTCATAGGTCAGGGGTCATAGGTCATGGAGTAAGGGTTAGGGGTCAGAGGTTGGGGGTCATGGGTAAGGGGTCAGAGTCAAGGGTCAGAGGTCAGGTGTCTGGGGTCATGGGTAAGGGGTCAGTGTCAAGGGTCAGGTTCAGGAGTCAGTGGTCACAGGTCAGGGGTCAGGGGTCAGGGGTCATGAGTAAGGGGGTCAGGGTCAGGGGTCAGGGGTCAGAGTCAAGGGTCAGAGGTCAGGGGTCAGGGTTCAGAGGTCAGGGGTCAGGGGTTGGGGTCAGGGGTTCAGGGATCAGAGTCATAGGTCAGAATCAGGGGCCAGAGGTCAGGTGTCAGGGGTCGGATGTCAGAGGTCAGGGGTCAGAGGTCAGAGGTCAGGGGTAAGAACTCAGGGTTAGAGGTCGGGGTTAGGGGTCAGAGGTCAAGTGTCAGGGATCATGAATCAGAGGTCGGGGTCAGAGTTCATAGGTCAGGGGTCATAGGTCAGAGAGTAAGGGTCAGAGTCAGGGGTCAGGGGTTGGGGTCATGGGTAAGGGGTCAGGGTCAGGGGTCAGAGATCAGGGGTTGGGGGTCATGGGTAAGGGGTCAGAGTCAAGGGTCAGAGGTCAGGGGTCAGCGGTCATGGGTCAGGGATCAGTGTCAAGGGTCAGGGTCAGGAGTCAGTGGTCAGAGGTCACGGTCAGAGGTCAGGGTTCAGAGCTCACGGTCAGAGGTCAGGGTAATGATTCAGAGGTCAGAGGTCAGGGGTCAGGCGTTGGGGGTCATGAGTAATGTGTCAGGGTCAGGGGTCAGGGTTCAGAGTGAGGGGTCAGAGGTCAGGGGTCAGGGTTAAGAGGTCAGGGGTAAGGGGTTGGGGTCAGGGGGTCAGGGATCAGAGTCATAGTTCAGAATCAGAGGCCAGATGTCAGGTGTCGGGGTCGGAGGTCAGGGGTCAGGGGTCAGAGGTCAGGGGTCATGTGTTATGGGTCGGGGTAAGGGTTCAGAGGGCAGAGGTCAGGGTAATTGTTCAGAGGTCAGAGGTCAGGGGTTAGGGTTCGTGGGTCATGAGTAAGGGGTCAGGGTCAGGGGTCGGGGGTCAGGGGTCAGAGGTCAGTGTTTAGAGGTCAGAGTTCAGGGATCGGGGGTCAGGGTTCAGGGTCATAGGTCAGGGTCAGGGGTCAGAGGTAAGGTGTCAGGGGTCGGAGGTCAGGGGTCAGGGGTCAGGGGTCAGAGGTAAGGGTTCAGGTGTCAGGGCCAGGGGTCAGGGGTCATGGGTCAGGGGTCAGAGTTCAGGGTCAGGGGTCAGGGCCAGGTGTCAGATGTCAGGGGTCAAGGGTCACGGGTTAGGGGTCAGGGTTAGAGGTCAGAGGTCAGTGGTCAGGGGTCAGGGGGTAAGGGTCAGGGTCAGGGGTTGGGGGTCATGGGTAAGGGGTCAGGGGTCAGGGTGATGTTCAGGGGCTAGGGGTCAGGGTCGGTGTCAGGGTGAGGCGTCAGGGGTCAGAGGTCAGGGTAAGGGTTCAGAGGTCAGAGGTCAGGGTAAGGGTTCAGTGGTTAGAGGTCAGGGGTCAGGGGTCAGGGGCCGGGGGTCATGGGTAAGGGGTCAGGTTCAGGGGTCAGGGGTCAGAGTCAAGGGTCAGAGGTCAGGGGTCAGGGGTTAGAGTTCAGGGTTAAGAGGTCAGGGGTCAGGGGGTCAGGGATCAGGGTCATAGGTCAGGGTCAGGGGCCAGAGGTCAGGTGTCAGGGGTCAGAGGTCAGGGGTCGGGGTCAGAGGTCAGGGTTTAGATGTCAGATGTCATGGGTCAGGGGTTGGGGTAATTGGTAAGGGGTCAGGGTCAGGGGTCAGAGGTCAGGGGTCATGGGTAAGGGGTCAGGGTTTGGGGTTCATGGCTAAGGGGTCAGGGTCAGGCGTCAGAGATCAGGGGTCAGGGGTCAGAGTCAAGGGTCAAAGGTCAGGGGTCAGGGGTCTGTGTCAAGGGTCAAAGGTCAGGGGTCATGGGTCATGGGTCAGGGGTCAGTGTCAAGGGTCAGGTTCAGGGTCAGGAGTCAGTGGTCAGAGGTCAGTGTAAGGGGTCAGAGGTCAGGGGTCAGAGCTCACGTCAGGGGTCAGGGGACAGGGTCAGAAGTCAGGGGTCAGGGTCAGGGGTCAGCGGTCAGGGTGATGTTTAGGGGTTAGGGGTCAGGGTCGGGGTCAGGGTGAGGGGTCAGGGGTCAGAGGTCAGGGTAATGGTTCAGAGGTCAGGGGTCAGGGATCGGGGTCATGTGTAAGCGGTCAGGGTCAGGGGTCAGGGGTCAGAACAAAGGGTCAGAGGTCAGGGGTCAGAGGTCAGTGTTAAGAGGTCAGGGGTCAGGGGGTCAGGGATCAGGGTCATAGGTCAGGGTCAGGGGTCAGAGGTCAGGTGTCAGGGGTCGGAAGTCAGAAGTCAGGGGTCGGGGTCAGAGGTCAGGGTTCAAATGTCAGAGGTCAGGGGTCACAGTTCAGAGGTCAGGGTCAGGGGTCAGAGCTCAGGGTCAGAGGTCAGGGGTCAGAGGTCAGCGGACAGAAGTCAAGTGTCAGGGATCATGAATCAGAGGTCGGGGTCAGGGTTCAGAGGTCAGAGGTCAGGTGTCAGTGGTCAGGGTCAGAGGTCAGAGGTCAGGGGTCAGAGTTCATAGGTCAGGGATCATAGGTCAGGGAGTAAGGGTCAGGGTCAGGGGTTGGGGTCATGGGTCAGGGGTCAGAGTCAAGAGTCAGAGGTCAGGGGTCAGGCGTCATTGGTCAGGGGTCAGTGTCAAGGGTCAGGGTCAGGAGTCAGTGGTCAGAGGTCAGGGTCAGGGGTCAGAGGTCAGGGGTAAGGGCCAGGGGTCAAAGGTCAAGGCCAGGTGTCAGAGATCAGGGATCGAGGGTCATGGGTCAGGGGTCAGGGTTAGAGGTCAGAGGTACGGGGTCAGGGGTCAGGGGGTCAGGGTCAGGGCTTGGGGTAATATGTAAGGGGTCAGGGTCTGAGTGATGTTCAGGGGTTAGGGGTCAGGGTCAGGGTGAGGGGTCAGGGGTCAGAGTTCAGGGTAAGGGTTCAGAGGTTAGAGGTCAGGGTAAGGGTTCAGAGGTCAGGGGTCAGGGGTCGGGGGTCATGGGTAAGGGGTAAGAGGTCAGGGTTAAGAGGTCAGGGGTCAGGGGGTCAGGGATCAGGGTCATAGGTCAGGGTCAGGGGCCAGAGGTCAGGTGTCAGGGGTCGGAAGTCAGAAGTCAGGGGTCAGGGGTCAGAGGTCAGAGTTTAAATGTCAGAGGTCAGAGGTCACAGTTCAGAGGTCAGGGTCAGGGGTCAGAGCTCAGGGTCAGAGGTCAGGGGTCAGAGGTCAGCGGACAGAGGTCAAGTGTCAGGGATCATGAATCAGAGGTCGGGGTCAAAGTTCAGAGGTCAGAGGTCAGGTGTCAGTGGTCAGGGTCAGAGGTCAGAGGTCAGGGGTCAGAGTTCATAGGTCAGGGATCATAGGTCAGGGAGTAAGGGTCAGGGTCGGGGTCAGGGGTTGGGGTCATGTGTCAGGGGTCAGAGTCAAGAGTCAGAGGTCAGGGGTCAGGCGTCATTGGTCAGGGGTCAGTGTCAAGGGTCAGGGTCAGGAGTCAGAGGTCAGGGTCAGGGGTCAGAGGTCGGGGTCAGACCTCACGGTCAGAGGTCAGGGGTCAGGGGTCAGCGTCAGGGGTCAGGGGTCAGGGTTATGTTCAGGTTTTAGGGGTCGGGCTCGGGGTCATGGTGAGAGGTCGGGGTCAGGGTAAGGGTTCAGAAGTCAGAGGTCAGGGGTCGGGGGTCAGGGGTCAGAGTCAATTGTCAGAGGTCAGGGGTCATGGGTCAGGGGTCAGAGGTAAGGGTTCAGAGGTCATAGGTCAGGGGTCAGGGGTCAGAAGTCAGGGTTCAGAGGTCAGGGCTGAGGGTCATAGGTCAGGGTCAGGTGCCAGAGGTCAGGTGTCAGGGGTCAGTGGTCAAAGGTCAGGGTTAGGGGGTCATCGGTAGGGGGTCATGGTCAGAGGTCAGGGGTCAGAGTCAAGGGTGAGAGGTCAGGGGTCAGGGGCATAAGCCAGGGGTCAGAGGTCAGGGGTCGGGGCCAAGGGTCAGGGTCAGGGGTCAGGGTTAGAGGTCAGGGGTCAAGGGTCAGAGGTCATAGGTCAGGGGTCATGGGTCATAGGTCAGGGTTCAGAGGTCAGTGGTCAAGGTCAGGGTTAAGAGGTCAGGTGTCAGTGTTCAGAGGTCAGAGGTCAGGGTCAGGGGTCAGAGGTCAGGGGTCAGGGGTCAGAGGTCAAGTGTCAGGGTTCAGAGGTCAGGGTCATGGGTCAGAGGTCAGGGTCATGGGTCAGAGGTCAGGGTCAGAGGTCAGGGTCAGGGGTCAGAGGTCAGGGGTCGGGGTCAGAGGTCAAGTGTCAGGGTTCAGAGGTCAGGGTCAGGGGTCAGAGCTCAGGGTCAGAGATCAGGGGTCAGAGGTCAAGTGTCAGGGATCATGAATCAGAGGTCGGGGACAGGGTTCAGAGTTCAGAGGTCAGGTGTCAGGGGTCAGAGGTCAGGGTCAGGGGTCAGGGGTCAGAGTCAATGGTCAGTGGTCAGGGGTCAGGGTTCATAGGTCAGGTGTCATGGGTCGGAGGTCAGAGGTCAGGGGTCAGGGGTCATGGGTCATGGGTCAGAGGTCAGGGGTCAGGGCCAGGGGTCAGAGGTCAATGTTCGGGGGTCATGGGTCAGGGGTCGGAGGTCAGATTTCAGGGGTCAGGGTTCATAGGTCACGTGTCATGGGTCGGAGGTCAGGTGTCAGGGGTCAGGGGTCATGGGTCATGGGTCATGGGTCGGAGGTCAGGGTTCAGAGGTCAGAGGTCAGGTGTCAGGGGTCATGGGTCAGGGGTCAGAGGTCAGGTGTCAGCGGTTGGAGGTCAGGGGTCAGGTGTCATTGGTCAGATGTCAGGTGTCAGGCGTCGGGGGTCGGGGTTAGAGGTCATAGGTCAGTGTTCATGGGTCATAGTTCTGATGTCAGAGCTCAGGGTCAGAGGTCAGAGTTCAGGGGTAAGGGTCAGGGTCAGGGGTCAGGGGTTGGGGGTCATGGGTAAGGGGGCAGGGTCAGGGGTCAGGGTGATGTTCAGGGGTTAGGGGTCAGGGTCGGGGTCAGGGTGAGGGGTCAGGGGTCAGGCGTCAGAGGTCTAGGGTACGGTTTCAGAGGTCTGAGTTCAGGGTAAGGGTTCAGAGGTCGGAGGCCAGGGGTAAAGGTTCGGGGGTCATGGGTAGGGGGTCAGGGTCAGGGGTCAGGGGTCAGAGTCAAGGGTCAGAGGTCAGGGGTCAGAGGTCAGGGTTCAGGGGTCAGGGGTCAGGGTCAGAGGTTCGGGTCAGAGGTCGGAGGATAGGTGTCGGGGTTAGGGGTCATGGGTCAGGGGTCAGAGGTCGGGGTCAGGGCCAGGGGTAAGAGGTCAGTGGTCGGGGGTCATGGGTCAGGGTCAGGGGTCAGGGTTAGAGGTCAGAGGTCGGGGGTCAGAAGTCAGAGGTCGGGGGTCAGATGTCATATGTCAGGGGTCATGGGTCATAGGTCAGGGGTCAGGTGTCATGGGTCAGGGGTCAGAGGTCAGGGGTCATGGGTCAGGGATCAGAGGTCAGGGTTCAGAGGTCAGGGGTCAGGGGTTCAGGGGTCAGAGGTCAGGGGTCACAGGCCAGAAGTCAGGGTTCAGAGGTCAGAGGTCAGGGTCAGGGGTCAGAGCTCAGGGTCAGAGGTCAGGGGTCGGGGTCAGAGATCAGGGGATTGCTGACCCCTGACCCTGACCCCTTACCCATGACCCCCAAGCCCTGACCCCTGACCCTGAGCCTTACTCCCTGACCTATGACCTCTGACCCTTGACCTCTGACCCTGAACGTTGACCCTGACCTCTGACCCCTGATACCTGATCTCTGACCTCTGAACCCTGACCCCGACCTCTGATTCATGATCCCTGACACTTGACCTCTGACCCCGCACCCCTGACCCATGATCCCTGACCTCTGACCCTGAGCTCTGACCCCTGACCCTGACCTCTGAACTCTGACCCCTGACCTCTGACATATGAACCCTGACCTTTGACTCCTGACCCATGACCCCGACCCCTGGCCTCTGACCTCTGACCCCTGAACAACTGACCTCTGGCCCCTGACCCATGACCCTGGACCCTGACCCCCTGACCCCTGACCCCTGACCCCTGACCTCTGACCCCTGACCCCTGACCCCTGACCTCTGACCCCTGACCCCTGACCCTGACCCCTTACCCATGACCCCCGAGCCCTGACCCCTGATCTCTGACCTCTGAACCCTTAGCTTGACCTCTGACCTCTGAACCCTTACCCTGACCTCTGACCCCTGACCCCTCACCCTGACCCCAACCCTGACCCCTAACCCCTGAACATCACCCTGACCCCTGTGACCCCTGACCCCTTACCCATGACCACCAACGCCTGACCCCTCACCCTGACCCTTACCCCCTTACCTATGACCCATGACCCCCGACCCTCAACCTCTGACCCCGGCCCTGATCCCTGACCTCTGACCCCTGACCCATGACCCCGACATATGACATCTGACCTCCGACCCCAGACACCTGACCTCTGACCCATGACCCTGACCTATGACTCTGACCCCTGACCCCTGATCTCTGAACCCTTACCCTGATCTCTGATCTCTGAACCCTTACCCTGACCTCTAAACCCTGACCTATGACCCATGAACCCTTACCCTGACCTCTGAACCCTGACCTATGACCCATGATCCCTTACCCAAACCTCTGAACCCTGACCTATGACCCATGACCCCTGACCCCTGAACTCTGACCCCCGACCCCTGACCTCCGACCCCAGACACTTGACCTCTGACCCATGACCCTGACCTATGACTCTGACCCCTGACCCCTGATCTCTGAACCCTTACCCTGATCTCTGATCTCTGAACCCTTACCCTGACCTCTAAACCCTGACCTATGACCCATGAACCCTTACCCTGACCTCTGAACCCTGACCTATGACCCATGATCCCTTACCCAAACCTCTGAACCCTGACCTATGACCCATGACCCCTGACCCCTGAACTCTGACCCCTGACCCCTGACCTCTGACCCCCGACCCCTGACCCCTGACCTCTGATCTCTGACCCATGACCCATGACCCATGACCCCTGACCCCTGACCTCCGACTCCTGACACCTGACCTCTGACCCCTGACCTCTGAACCCTGACCCCTAACCTCTGGCCCCTGACTCCTGAGCCCTGAACTCTGACCCTTGATTCTGACCCCTGACCCTGACTGCTTACACATGAGCCCTGACAGCTGACACCTGACCTCTGACCACTGACCCCTGACCCATGACTTCTGACCTCTGACCCTGAACTCTGACCCCGACCCAGACCCCTAACCCCTGAACATCACCCTGACCCCTGAACCCTGACCCTGACCCTGGAACAGGCTGTCCAGGGAGGGTGGTTGAGTCACCTTCCCCTGGAAGTGTTTAAGGCATGGGTGGACGAGGTGCTGAGGGATATGGTTTAGTGTTTGGTAGGAACGGTTGGACTCGATGATCCGGTGGGTCTCTTTCTTCAAACCGGGTTATTCTGTGTGTGATTCTGTGTGTCTGACCCCTGACCCTGACGCCTTACCCATGACCCCAAACCCCTGACCCATCACCCTGACACTTACCCCCGACCTATGACCTGACATATGACCTCTGACCCCCGACCTCTGACTTCTGACCCCCCCGACCTCTGACCTCTAACCCCTGACCCCTGACCCTGACCCATGACCCCCGAACCCTGAACTCTGACCCCTGGCCCTGACCCCTGACCTCTGACCCCTGACCCCCTGACCCCGACCCTGACCTATGACCCTGACTCCTGATCCCCTGACCTCTGACCTCTGAACCCTGACCTCTGAACCATGACCCCTGACCCCTGACCCCTCACCCTGACCGCTTACCCATGACCCCCAAACCCTGACCCCTGTCCTCTGACATCTGAACCCCGACCCCGCCCTGTGACCCATGATCACTGACCACTGACCCCTGACCTCTGACCCCTGACACCTGACCTCTGAACCCTGAGCCCGACTTCTGAACCCTGACTTATGACCCATGACCCCTGACCTATGACCCCTGACCCCTGACACCTTAACCTTTACCTCTGAACTCTAACACTGACCCCTGACCCTGACCCATGACCTCCGACCCCTGACCTCTAATCCCTGGCCCTGACCCCTGACCTCTGACATATGAACCCTGACCTCTGACCCGTGACCCCGACCCCTGACCTCTGAACTCTGACCCCTGACACCTGACTCTGGCCCCTGACACCTGACCTATGACCTTGATCCCTGAACCCCTGACCCCTGACCTCTGACCCCTGACCCCTGACCCTGACCCCTTACCCATGACCCCCGAGCCCTGACCCCTGACCTCTGACGTCTGAACCCTTACCCTGAACTCTGACCTCTGAACCCTGACCTCTGAAACCTGAACCATGACCCCTGACCCCTGACCCTGACCCCTTACCCATGACCCCCGACCCATGATCCCTGTCCTCTGACCTCTGAACCCTGACCCCAACCTGTGACCCATGATACCTGACCTCTGACTCCTGACCCTGACCTCTGAACACTGACCCCGACCTCTGAACACTGACCTATGACCAATGACCCCTGACATATGACCTCTGACCCCCGACCTCTGACTTCTGACCCCCGACCTCTGACCTCTAACCCTGACCACTGACCCTGACCCAAGACCCCCGAAACCTGATCTCTGACCCCTGGCCCTGACCCCTGACCTCTGACCACTGACCCATGACCCCTGACCCCTGACCTCTGACCTCTGACCCCTGACCCTGACCTATGAAACCTGACCCCTGAACCCCTTACCTCTGACCTCTTAACCCTGACCCATGACCCTGACCTCTGACCCCTGGCCCTGACCCCTGACCTCTGACCACTGACCCATGACCGTTGACCCCTGACCCCTGAACCCTGACCTCTGACCCTGACCTATGAAACCTGACCCCTGACCCCTTAACTCTGACCTCTGAACCCTGACCTCTGAACCCTGACCCCTGACCCCTCACACTGACCCCTCACCCTGACCCCTGACCCTGACCCCTTACCCATGACCCGCGACCCCTGACCCCTTTCCTCTGACATCTGAAACCCGACCCCGGCCTGTGACCCATGATCCCTGACCTCTGACCCCTGACCCTGAACTCTTAACCCTGACACATGACCTCTGACCCCTGACCCCTGACCTCTGACCTCTGACCCCTGACACCTGACCTCTGAACCCTGACCCCGACCTCTGAACCCTTACCTATGACCCCTGACCCCTGACCTATGACCTCTGACCCATGACCCCTTACCTCTGACCTCTATCCCTGACCCCTGACCCTGACCCATGACCCCCGACCCATGACCTCTGACCCCTGGCCCTGACCCCTGACCTCTGACCCCTGACCTATGACCACAGACACCTGACCTCTGACCCATGAACCTGACCTATGATGCTGACACCTGACCTATGACCTCTGAACACTTACCCTGATCTCTGACCACTGAACCCTCACCCTGACCTCTGAACCCTGACATATGACCCATGATCCCTTACCCTGACCTCTGAATCCTGACCTATAACACATGACCCCACACTTATGACCTCTGACCCCTGACCTCTGAACCCTGACCCCTAACCTCTGGCCCCTGACCCCTGACCTCTGACCCTTGACTCTGACCCCTGACCCTGACCGCTTACCCCATGAACCCTGACCGATGACCTCTGACCTCTGACCCCTGAAACTGATCTCGGACCACTGACCCTGAGCTCTGAACCCAACCCTGACCCCTAACCCCTGAACATTACCCTGACCACTGATCACTGACCCTGACCTCTGACCACTGACTCTTGACCCTGACCCTGACCCCTTGACACTGACCCCTGACCCTTGATTCTGATCCCTGACCCCTGAGCCATGACCCCCTGACCTCTGACCCCTGACCCTGACCCCCTACCCATGACCCCCAACCCTTAAACCCTGACCCTGACCCTTACTCCCTGACCTATAACCCCTGACCTATGACCTCTGACCCTGACCTCTGACCCTGAACTCTGACCCCCGACCTCTGACCCCTGACATATGACCTCTGAGCTCTGAACCCAAACCCCGACCTCTGATTCATGATCCCTGACACTTGACCTCTGACCCCGCACCTCTGACCCCTGACCCTTGACCTCTGACCCTGAGCTCCGACCCCCGGACCCTGACCTCTGACCTCCGACCCCTGACCTATGACATATGAACCCTGACCTGTGACCCCCTGACGCCTGACCCATGACCCCGACCCCCTGACCTCTGACCTCCAACCCCTGACACCTGACCTCTGGCCCCTGACCCTGACCTATGACCTTGATCCCTGACCCCCTGACCCCTGACCTCTGAACCCTGACCTCTGACCCCTGACCCATGACCTCTGACCCTTGACCTCTGACCCTTGACTTTGACCCCTAACCCCAGACCCTGACCCCTTACACATGACCCCCGAGCCCTGACCCCTGACCTCTGACCCCCTGACCTCTGACCTCTGAACCTTTACCCTGACCTCTGACCCCTGACCCCTCACCCTGACCCCGACCCTGACCCCTAACCCCTGACCATCACCCTGACCCCTAACCCCTAACCCTGACCCCTGACCCTGACCCCTTACCCATGACCCCAGCAACTGACCCCTCACCCTGACCCTGACCCCGACCTCTGACTTCAGACCCCCGACCTCTGACCTCTAACCCTGACCACTGACCCTGACCCATGACCCCCGAACCCTGACCTCTGACCCCTGGCCCTGACCCCTGACCTCTGACCCCTGACCCCTGACCCCTGACCTCTGACCCCGACCCTGACCTATGACCCTGACCCCTTACTCCCTGACCTCTGACCTCTGAACCCTGACCTCTGAACCCTGACCCATGACCCCTGACCCCTGACCCTGACCCCTTACCCATGACCCCCGACCCCTGACCCATGATCCCTGACCTCTGAACCCTGACCCTGACCTCTGAACCCTGACACTTGACCTCTGACCCCTGACCCCAGACCTCTGACCCCTGACACCTGACCTCTGAACCCTGACCCCGACCTCTGAACCCTGACCTATGACCCATGACCCCTGACATATGACCTCTGACACCTGACACCTGACCCCTTACCTCTGACCTCTAACCCTGAACCCTGACCGTGACCCATGACCCCCGACCCCTGACCCCTGACCCCCGACCCCTGGCCCTGACCCCTGACCTCTGACCCCTGACACATGACCCCTGACCTCTGACCTCCGTCCCCAGACACCTGACCTCTGACCCATGACCCTGACCTATGACCCTTACCCCTGACCTGTGAGCTCTGAAACCTGACCTCTGCCCCCTGACCCTTGACCCCTGACCCCTGACCTCTGACCCTTGACTCTGACCCCTGACCTCTGACTTCTGAACCCTTTCCCTGACCTCTGACCCCTGACCCCTCACCCCTCACCTTGACCCCTGACTTCTGACCCTGTCCCCTGACCATGTCCCCTGACCCCTGACCTCTGACCGTGAGCTCTTACCCCTGACCCCTGACCCTTACTCCCTGACCTCTGACACCTGACCTCTGACCCTGAGCTCTGAACCCTGACCCTTACCTCTGACCTCTGACCTCTGACATATGAACTCTGACCCCTGACCCCTGACCTCTGACCTCCAACCCCTGACACCTGATCTCTGGCCACAGACCCTGACCTATGACCCTGACACCTGAGCCCCTGACCCATGACCCTGACCCCTGAGCCCCTGACCCCTCACCTCTGACCTCTGAACCCTGACCTCTGACACCTTACCCATGAACCCTGACCCCTGACCCTTACCCCTTACCCATGACCCGAACCTCTGACCCCTGACCTCTGACCTCTGAACCCTTACCCTGACTTCTGACCTCTGAACCCTTACCCTGCTCTCTGAACCCTGACTTATGACCAATGACCCCTGACCTATGACCTCTGACCCCCGACCCCTGACCCCTGACCTCTGAACCCTGAACCCTTACCCTGTGCACTGAACCCTGACCTATGACCCATGACCCCAACCCCTGACCCCTGACCCCTGTCCCTGACCCTTACTCCCCGATTTCTGACCCCTGACCTCTTACCCTGATCTCTGACCCCTGACCCCTTACCCTGACCTCTGACTCCTGACCCTGACCTCTGACATATGAACCCTGACCTGTGACCCCTGACCCCTGACCTCTGACCTCTGACACCTGATCTCTGGCCCTTGAACCTGACCTATGACCCAGACCCATGAACCCCTGACCCCTCACTTCTGACCTCTGAATCCTGACCTCTGACCCCTGACCCATGACCCCTGACCCTTACCCCTTACCCATGACCCCGACCTCTGACCCCTGACCTCTGACCTCTGAACCCTTACCCTGACTTCTGACCTCTGTACCTTTACCCTGATCTCTGAACCCTGAACTATGACCAATGACCCCTGACCTATGACCTCTGACCCCGACCCCTGACCTCTGAAACCTTGCCCTGACATCTGAACCCTGACCTATGACCCATGACCCCTGACCTATGACCTACGACCCCCGTCCCCTGACCTCTGACCCCTGGCCCTGACCCCTGTCCTCTGACCCCTGACCCATGACCCCTGACCCTAGCCGTGAACCCTGACTTCTGACCCTGACCCATGACCGCTGAACCCTGACCCCTGACCCCGACCTCTGACCCCTGACCTCTGACCCCTGGCCCTGACCTGTGACCTCTGACCCCTGACCAATGACCCCTGACCACAGATCTCTGACATCCAACCCCTCACACCTGACCTCTGACCCTGACGTATGACCCTGACCCCTGACCCCTGACCTCTTACCTCTGAACCTTGACCTCTGACCCCTTACCCATGACCCCTGACCCCTTACCCATGACATCTGATCTCTGAACCCTTACTCTGACCTCTGACATCTGAACACTTACCTTGACCTCTGAACCCTGACCTATGTCCCCCTGACCCCTGACCTATGACCTCTGACCCCTGACCTCTGACCTCTAACCCTGAACCCTGACAATGACCCATGACCCCCGACCCCTGACCTCTGACCCCGGCCCTGACCCCTGACCTATGACCACTGACATCGGACCTCTGAACTCTTACCCCTGACCTCTGACCTCTGAACCCTGACCTCTTACTCCGACCCATGACCCGTGACCCCTGACCCCTGACCTCTGACCCTTGACTCTGACCCCTGACCCCTTACCCATGACCCCCGAACCCTGACCCCTGACTTCTGACCTCTGAACCCTTACCCTGACCTCTGCGCTCTGAACCCTTACCCTAGACCTCTGACCCCTGACCCCTGACCTCGACCCTGACACCTAACCCCTGAACATCACCCTGACCCCTGACCCTGAACCCTTACCCATGACCCCCAACCCCTGACACCGACCCTTACTCCCTGACCTCTGACCTCTGACCCTGAGCTCTGACCCTTGACCTATGACCCATGACCCCTGACCTATGACCTCTAACCCCGACCCCTTACTCTGACCCATGACCCATGACCACTGACCCCTGACCTCTGATCCCTGACACCTGACCTCTGACCCCTGACCCATGACCCCTGACCCCTGACCTCTGACATCAGAAACCTGTCCACGATCTCTGAACTCTGAAACTTGACTTCTGACCCGTGACCTCTGACCCTGAGCTCTGACCCCTGACCCTGACCTCTGTCCTCTGACCCCTGACACCTGACCTCTGAACCCTGACCCCGACCTCTGAACCCTGACCTATGACCCATTACCCCTGACCTATGACCTCTGATCCCTGACACCTGACCCCTGACCTCTGACCTCTAACACTGACCCCTGACCCTGACCCATGACCCCCGACCCCTGACCTCTAACCCCTGACCCTGACCTATGAAACCTGACCCCTGACCCCCTTAACTCTGACCTCTGAACCCTGACCTCTGAACCCTGACCCATGACCCCGACCCCTGACCCCTGACCCTGACCCCTTACCCATGA
>NW_027207034.1:0-67398 GCF_032191515.1 Phaenicophaeus curvirostris | reverse complement strand
GGCCCCTGGGAGGGGGGGGGGGCGGGGTTAGAGACACCCCCTTCCCCCCCCCCCCCCATATCACGAGGCGATGAGTGGGGCCGGCCCCGCCCACCGCGTGACGTCACCGCCCGGTGCCGCGATCTGACGTCATCGCTGAAAGCCACGCCCCCTCCACCCCTCTCCGAGCCTCTGATTGGACGCCGCGCGGAGGCCACGCCCCCTCACGCGCGCCCCCTCGGATTGGCGGGAAAGGGCGGCGCGCGCGCGGTGACGTCATCCCCCAGCGCGCGCGGCGGACCCGGAAGCGGCGGAGGGAGCGGAGCGGGTGAGGGGAAAGGGGGGGGGAGGGGGGGGGCGGGGCCTGTGGGGACCCCCCCAAACCCAGGGGAACCCCCCTAAACCTCTGACCCCCCCCTAAATCTATGGAGACCCCTCCTTAAATCCATAGGGATCCCCTAAATCCATGGGGACTCCCCTAAATTCATGGAGACGTCCCTTAAATCCATGGGGACCCCCCAAAATCCATGGGGGCCCCCCTAAATCTATGGGGACCCCCCTAAATCCATGGGAACCCCCCCTAAATCCATGGGGACCCCCTCTAAATCCATAGGGAACCCCCATAATCCATGGGGACCCCCCCTAAATCCATAGGGATCCCCCTAAATCCATGGGGTCCCCCCCTAAATCCATGGGAACCCCCTAAATCCATGGGAACCCCCCCTAAATCCATTGGGTTCCTCCCCAAATAGATGGGGACCCCCCCTAGATCCATGGGGACCCCCGTAAATCCGTGGGAGCCCCCCCAAATCCATTGGGATCCCCCTAAATCCATGGGAACTCCCCCTAGATCCATGGGGACCCCCCTTAAATCCATGGGGACCCCCCTAAATCCATGGGGACCCCCCCAATCTCCTCTGCCCCCCCTCAAATATCCATGAGACCCCCCCCCAAATCTATGGAGACCCCCAAAATCCATGGGGATCCCTCAAAATTTCTGGGTTCCCCCCCCCATTCCCTTTTTGGGGACCCCCAAGGGTTGGGGGGGCCCCTGTGTGTCTCGGGGAGGAGGTTTTGGGGGGGTCCCAGGGCTTTGAGGGGTGTTGGGGTGTGGGTGTCACCCCCATTTTCCTCCCTCCCCCCCACCTCAGGCGGCCATGGCGACGCCCAGCTCCTCCCCTCCCCCCCCAGGGACCCCCCAACTCCCAGGTGAGCCCCCCCAAAAACCAGGGGACCCCAAAATCCTCCCTCTAACACTAACCTGGAGCCCTGGGACCCCCCCCAAACCCTTGGGACCCCCCCAAATCCTCCCTCTAACTGTGACCTGGACCCCTGGGACCCCCCAAATCCTCCCCCTGACCCTGATCTGGATCCCTGGGTCCCCCCCAAAACCCCTGGGACCCCCCCAAATCCTCCCCCTGACCCTGACTTGGATCACTGGGACCCCCAAAACCCCTGGGACCCCCCAAACTCTTTCCTGTGACCCTGATCTGGATCCCTGGGACCCCCCAAATCCTCCCCCTGACCCTGAACTGGATCCCTGGGACCCCCAAAACCCCTGGGAACCCCCAAACTCCTTCCTGTGACCCTGAACTGGATCCCTGGGACCCCCCAAATCCTCCCCCAGACCCTGAACTGGATCCCTGGGACCCCCAAATCCTCCCCCTGACCCTGAACTGGATCCCTGGGACCCCCAAAACCCCTGGGAACCCCCAAACTCCTTCCTGTGACCCTGAACTGGATCCCTGGGACCCCCCAAATCCTCCCCCAGACCCTGAACTGGATCCCTGGGACCCCCAAATCCTCCCCCTGACCCTGAACTGGATCCCTGGGACCCCCAAAACCCCTGGGAACCCCCAAACTCCTTCCTGTGACCCTGAACTGGATCCCTGGGACCCCCCAAATCCTCCCCCAGACCCTGAACTGGATCCCTGGGACCCCCCAGATCCTCCCCCTGACCCTGAACTGGATCCCTGGGTCCCCCCCAAAACCCCTGGGACCCCCAAATCCTCCCCCTGACCCTGAATGGGATCCCTGGGTCCCCCCCAAAACCCCTGGGAACCCCCAAATCCTCCCCCTGACCCTGAACTGGATCCCTGGGTCCCCCCCAAAACCCCTGGGACCCCCCCAATTCCCAGAGCCGGCGGCGTCGGAGCCGGCGCTGCCGGCATCACTGGGGTCCTGGTGCGGCGGGGAGGAGGAAGAGGAGGAGGAAGAGAAGGAGGAAGAAGAGGAAGAGAAAGAGGAAAAAGGGGAAGAGAAGGAGGAAGAAGGCGAGGAGGAGGAAAAGGAGAAGGAGGAGGAGGAAGAGAAGGTGAAGGAGGAGGAAAAGGTGAAGGAAGAGGCGAAGGAGGAGGAGGAAAAGGCGAAGAAGGAGGAGGAAAAGGCGAAGGAGGAGGAGGAAAAGGCGAAGGAGGAGGAGGAAAAGGCGAAGGAGGAGGAGGAAAAGGAGAAGGAAAAGGAGGAAAAGGCGAAGAAGGAGAAGGAAAAGGAGAAGAAGGAGGAGGAAAAGGTGAAGAAGGAGGAGGAAAAGGAGAAGAAGGAGGAGGAAAAGGTGAAGGAGGAGGAGGAAAAGGCGAAGGAGGAGGAGAAAAAGGAGAAGAAGGAGGAGGAAAAGGAGAAGAAAAAGGAGGAAAAGGCGAAGGAGGAGGAGGAAAAGGTGAAGAAGGAGGAGGAAGAGAAGGTGGAGGAGGAGGAAGAGAAGGCGGAGGAGGAGGAAGAGGAGGAGGCGGAGGTGGCGTCGGTGCCGCCGTGGCCCGGGGGCCGCCGCGGGGGCGAGGAGGACGTGACGGCGTCGGGCTGGCGGGGCCGGCGGAAACACGTGTTCGTGCTGAGCGAGGCCGGGAAGCCGATTTACTCGAGACACGGCAACGAGGAGGCGCTGGCCGCCACCATGGGCGTCATGATGGCCCTCGTCTCCTTCATCCAGAGCGGCGGCAACGCCATCCGCGCCATCTGCTCGGGTACGGGGCGCCCCCAGCCGCGGCCCTGGGACACCCCCAAACTCACGCTCCCCACAGGGACCCCCAAACCTCACCCCTGGGACACCCCCAAACTCACTCTCCCCACAGGGACCCCCAAACTCACCCCCAAACCTCACCCTGAGACACCCCCAAACTCATTCTCCCCAGAGGGACCCCCAAACCTAACTCTGAGACACCCCCGAACTCACTCTCCCCACAGGGACCCCCAAACCTCGCCCCCGAGGCACCCCCAAACTCACTCTCCCCACAGGGACCCCCAGACTCACCCCCAAACCTCACCCTGAGACACCCCCAAACTCACTCTCCCCACAGGGACCCCCAAACTCACCCCCAAACCTCACCCCTGAGACACCCCCAAACTGGTTCTCCCCACAGGGACCCCCAAACCTCACCCCTGAGACACCCCCAAACTCGTTCTCCACACAGGGACCCCCAAACTCACCCCCAGACCTCACCCCTGAGACACCCCCGAACTCACGCTCCCCACAGGGACCCCCAAACTCACCCCCAAACCTCACCCTGAGACACCCCCAAACTCGTTCTCCCCACAGTGACCCCCAAACCTCGCCCCCGAGGCACCCCCAAACACATTCTCCTCACAGGGACCCCCAAACTCACCCCCAAACCTCACCCTGAGACACCCCCAAACTCACGCTCCCCACAGGGACCCCCAAACCTCACTCCTGAGACACCCCCAAACTCGCTCTCCCCACAGGGACCCCCAAACTCACCCCCAAACCTCACCCTGAGACACCCCCGAACTCGTTCTCCCCACAGGGACCCCCAAACCTCACCCTGAGACACCCCCAAACTCGTTCTCCCCACAGGGACCCCCAGGCCCTCCTAATCCCTCACGAAACACCCCCAAATCCCCCCTGGGTGCCCCCCCTGGTCCTCCCTGACCCCCAGGCCCCCCTAATCCCTCCCAAGACACCCCCAAATCCCCTCTAGGTGCCCCCCCAAACCACCCAGCCCCCCCAGATCCCCCTGGGTGCCCCCGAAACTCCCCCTAACCCCTCCCAGCCCCCCTCAAATCCCCCCTGGGTGCTCCCCCAAGCCCCCCAGGCCCCCCCAAATCCCCCCAGGTTCCCCCAAATCTCCCCCAACCCCTCCCAGCCCCCCCAAATCCTCCTTGGGTGCCCCCAAAACTCCCCTAACCCCTCCCAGCCCCCCCCAAATCCTCCTTGGGTGCCCCCAAATCTCCCCTAACCCCTCCCAGGCCCCCCCAATCCCCCCCCCCAACCCCGTGACCCCCCCTTTTTCCCCCGCAGAGGACCGCACGCTGGTGTTCGAGCAGCGGGGCCCCTTGCTGCTGGTGTCGGTGTCGCGCACGCGGCAGTCGGCCTCGCAGCTGCGCCGCGAACTCGCCTTCGTCCACGAGCAGATCCTCAGCCTCCTGACCCGCGGCGGCATCGCCCGCGTCTTCGCCCGCCGCCGCGGCTACGACCTGCGCCGCCTCCTCGCCGGCGCCGAAGCCGTCCTGGACCGTCTCTTATCCGGCGCGGCCGCCGACGGCCGCCTGCTGCTGGGAGCCGCTCGCTGCCTGCCCTTACCGGCTCCCCTCCGCCGCGCCGTCTCCTCCGCCCTCCGGCGCGCGGCCTCGGCGGCGGCTCCGGCCCCGGCGTTGGCGCTGCTGGCGGCCGGCGGGCGCCTGGTGACGGCCGCGTGCCAACGGGCCTTGGCCGAGGGCGGCCGCCTGTGCGCCAGCGACCTCCACCTGCTCCTCAACCTCCTGGCGAGCGGCGCCGGCGCCGGCGAGGTGTGGACGCCGGTGTGTTTGCCGCGCTTCAACCCCGACGGCTACTTCTACGCCTACGCCGCCACGCTGGGCGACGACGATGGCGATGGCGGCGGCGGCGGCGTGACGCTCATCCTGCTGTCGACGGAGCGCGAGGGCTTCTACGCGGCCGCCGGCTGCCGCCGCCGCCTGGAGGAGACGCTGCGGGCGCAGGGGTGGCTGGCGGAGCTGGCGGCGGCGCTGCGGGCGGGCGCCGGCTACGGCCCCGCGCGGCCCGGCGCCCCCGAGCTCCGCCATTTCCTCTACAAGCCCCTGGAGGGGCCCGAGGAGATGCAGCAGCTCCCCCAGTTCACAAGGTGCGGGGGGGCGCGCGGGGGAGGGAATTTTTGGGGTGGGGGGGGGAGCCCCCTCGGTTCGGCTCTGAACCCCTCTCCGTGTCCGTCCCGGCGCAGCCCGGAGCTGGAGGAGCCGTACGGCAGCGAGGAGGAGCAGCAGCGGCTCTTCGACCTCTACCACCATCTCCACGGGCGCGTGCACAGCGCCCGCAGGCCCCTGCGCCTCCTCTACCACGTGGCCGAGAAGGAGACCTTGCTGGCCTGGGTGAGCGGGGACGTCAGTAGGTTCCAGAGTGAACAGGGGTCTGTGCTTCTAGAACCATCCGTAGGTTCCAGAGCGAACGGGGGTTTGTGCTTCTAGAACCATCAGTAGGTTCCAGAGTGAACGGGGGTTTGTGCTTCTAGAACCATCCGTAGGTTCCAGAGTGAACGGGGGTTTGTGCTTCTAGAACCATCAGTAGGTTCCAGAGTGAACGGGGGTTTGTGCTTCTAGAACCTTCAGTAGGTTCCAGAGTGAACGGGGGTTTGTGCTTCTAGAACCATCCGTAGGTTCCAGAGTGAACGGGGGTTTGTGCTTCTAGAACCATCCGTAGGTTCCAGAGTGAACGGGGGTTTGTGCTTCTAGAACCATCCGTAGGTTCCAGAGTGAACGGGGGTTTGTGCTTCTAGAACCATCCGTAGGTTCCAGAGTTAACAGGGGGTTGTGCTTCTAGAACCATCCGTAGGTTCCAGAGTTAACAGGGGGTTGTGCTTCTAGAACCATCCGTAGGTTCCAGAGTGAACGGGGGTTTGTGCTTCTAGAACCATCCGTAGGTTCCAGAGTGAACAGAGGTTTGTGCTTCTAGAACCATCCGTAGGTTCCAGAGTGAACGGGGGTTTGTGCTTCTAGAACCATCCGTAGGTTCCAGAGTGAACGGGGGTTTGTGCTTCTAGAACCATCCGTAGGTTCCAGAGTGAACGGGGGTTTGTGCTTCTAGAACCATCCGTAGGTTCCAGAGTGAACGGGGGTTTGTGCTTCTAGAACCATCCGTAGGTTCCAGAGTGAACAGGGGTTTGTGCTTCTAGAACCATCCGTAGGTTCCAGAGTGAACGGGGGTTTGTGCTTCTAGAACCATCAGTAGGTTCCAGGGTTAACGGGGGTTTGTGCTTCTAGAACCATCAGTAGGTTCCAGAGTGAACAGGGGTTTGTGCTTCTAGAACCATCCGTAGGTTCCAGAGGGAACGGGGGTTTGTGCTTCTAGAACCATCCGTAGGTTCCAGAGTGAACAGGGGTTTGTGCTTCTAGAACCATCCGTAGGTTCCAGAGTGAACGGGGGTTTGTGCTTCTAGAACCATCCGTAGGTTCCAGAGTGAACGGGGGTCTGTGCTTCTAGAACCATCCGTAGGTTCCAGAGTGAACGGGGGTTTGTGCTTCTAGAACCATCCGTAGGTTCCAGAGTGAACGGGGGTTTGTGCTTCTAGAACCATCCGTAGGTTCCAGAGTGAACAGAGGTTTGTGCTTCTAGAACCATCCGTAGGTTCCAGAGTGAACGGGGGTTTGTGCTTCTAGAACCATCCGTAGGTTCCAGAGTGAACGGGGGTTTGTGCTTCTAGAACCATCCGTAGGTTCCAGAGTGAACGGGGGTTTGTGCTTCTAGAACCATCCGTAGGTTCCAGAGTGAACGGGGGTTTGTGCTTCTAGAACCATCCGTAGGTTCCAGAGTGAACAGGGGTTTGTGCTTCTAGAACCATCCGTAGGTTCCAGAGTGAACGGGGGTTTGTGCTTCTAGAACCATCAGTAGGTTCCAGGGTTAACGGGGGTTTGTGCTTCTAGAACCATCAGTAGGTTCCAGAGTGAACAGGGGTTTGTGCTTCTAGAACCATCCGTAGGTTCCAGAGGGAACGGGGGTTTGTGCTTCTAGAACCATCCGTAGGTTCCAGAGTGAACAGGGGTTTGTGCTTCTAGAACCATCCGTAGGTTCCAGAGTGAACGGGGGTTTGTGCTTCTAGAACCATCCGTAGGTTCCAGAGTGAACGGGGGTCTGTGCTTCTAGAACCATCCGTAGGTTCCAGAGTGAACGGGGGTTTGTGCTTCTAGAACCATCCGTAGGTTCCAGAGTGAACGGGGGGTTGTGCTTCTAGAACCATCCGTAGGTTCCAGAGTGAACGGGGGTTTGTGCTTCTAGAACCATCAGTAGGTTCCAGGGTTAACGGGGGTGCTTACCAGCGACGCCATCAGTAGGTTCCAGAGTTAACGGGCCGGTCATCTCCCTCCCGGCGCAGGTGACCAGCAAGTTCGAGCTGTACGGGTGCTTCAGCCCCCTGGTGACCAAGGCGGGCGCCATCGGGGTGCTGACCAAGCTGCTGCGCTGGCTGAAGAAGGAGGAGGACTGGCTCTTCATCCGCTACCCGGCGCCATACTGCGCCGCGGCCCCGCGCCACGAGGGCCCCGAGCCCCCCGAGGCCTGAGCCCCGTCCCGCCGCCACGGGGAGCGGGGAATAAAGCGCTGCCGGAGACGGGGAGAGAGTCCCGGGTCCCGTGGAGTTGGGGGGGGGGGGGGAAGATGGAGGGCGACGGGATGGGGGGGAGGGAGGCAGGGGGGGGAGAGGAGGGGGAGGAGGGAGCGGAGAAGGGAGGGAAAATGGAGGGAAAATGGAGGGAAAAAGGATTAGAGAAGGGAGGGAAAAGGGATTGGAGAAGGGAGGGAAAAGGGATTGGAGAAGGGAGGGAAAAGGGAGTGGAGAAGGGAGGGAACAGGGATTGGAGAAGGAAGGGAAAAGGGATTGGAAAATGGAGGGAACAGGGATTGGAGAAGGGAAGGAAAGGGGATTGGAAAAGGGGATTGGAAAAGGGAGGGAACAGGAATTGGAGAAGGGAGGGAAAGGGGATTGGAAAGAGGGATTGGAGAAAGGAGGGAAAAGGGATTAGAGAAGTGAGGGGAAAGGGATGGAAAATGGAGGAAAAAAGGGATTGAAGAAAGGAGGGAAAAGGGAGTGGAGAAGGGAGGGAACAGGGATTGGAAAATGCAGGGGAAAAGGGATTGAAGAAGGGAGGGAAAGGGGATTGGAAAAGAGATTGGAAAATGGAGGGAACAAGGTTTGAAGAAGGGAGGGAACAGGGATTGGAAAAGGGAGGGAAAGGGATTGGAAAAAGGGATTGGACAAGAGAGGGAACAGGGATTGGAGAAGGGAGGGAAAAGGGACTGGAAAATGGAGGGAAAAGGGATTGGAGAAGGGAGAGAAAGGGGATTGGAGGAGGGAGGGAAAAGGGAGTGGAAAAAGGGATTGGACAAGGGAGCGAACGGAGTGGAGAAGGGAGGGAAAAGGGATTGGAGAAGGGAGGGAACAGGGGTGGAAAAGGGAGGGAACAGGGATTGGAGAAGGGAGGGAAAAGGGATTGGAGAAGGGAGGGAAAGGGGATTGGAGAAGGGAGGGAAAAGGGATTGGAGAAGGGAGGGAAAGGGGATTGGAGAAGGGAGGGAACAGGGATTGAAGAAGGGAGGGAACAGGGATTGTAGAAGGGAGGGAAAGGGGATTGGAGAAGGGAGGGAAAGGGGATTGGAGAAGGGAGGGAAAGGGGAGTGGAGAAGGGAGGGAACAGGAATTGGAGAAGGGAGGGAACAGGGGTGGAAAAGGGAGGGAAAGGGGATTGGAGAAGGGAGGGAAAGGGGATTGGAGAAGGGAGGGAACAGAGATTGGAGAAGGGAGGGAACAGGGAGTGGAGAAGGGAGGGAACAGGGATTGGAGAAGGGAGGGAAAAGGGATTGGAGAAGGGAGGGAACAGGGAGTGGAGAAGGGAGGGAAAGGGGATTGGAAAAGGGAGGGAAAGGGGATTGGAGAAGGGAGGGAACAGGGATTGGAGAAGGGAGGGAACAGGGATTGGAGAAGGGAGGGAACAGAGATTGGAGAAGGGAGGGAACAGGGAGTGGAGAAGGGAGGGAACAGGGATTGGAGAAGGGAGGGAAAGGGGATTGGAGAAGGGAGGGAAAGGGGATTGGAGAAGGGAGGGAAAGGGGATTGGAGAAGGGAGGGAAAGGGGATTGGAGAAGGGAGGGAACAGGGATTGGAGAAGGGAGGGAACAGGGATTGGAGAAGGGAGGGAACAGAGATTGGAGAAGGGAGGGAAAGGGGATTGGAGAAGGGAGGGAACAGGGGTGGAAAATGGCGGGAAAATAGGATTGGAGAAAGGAAGGAAAATGGAGGGAAAGGGATTGGGGAGTGGAGGGAAAAGGGGAATTGAAGAGGGGTTGGAAAACAGAGGGAAAAGAGCACGGGAAAGGCGAGAAGGGAGAGAAAAGGTGGAAGAGACGACAGAAAAATGGAGGGCAAAGAGGGGAGAGAGGAGGGTGGAGAAGGGACATAAATGAGAGGGAGGAGGGGACAGAAAAGGAGGCAAAGGGTGATGGAAAAGGAGGGGAGACGTGAAGGAAAATGAAGGGAAATGTGACAAAATATAGGGAAGAGGGGATGAAAAAGAGAACGTGAAATGGAGGGAAGAGTGAGGGAGGCGGGAGGAGGGGAAAGAAATGGCAGGAAAAGAGGGAAAAGGGGAGAGAAAATGGTGGGAAGAGGGAGAGAAAAGGGAAGAGGGGAGAGAAAATGGTGGGAGGAGGGAGAGAAAAGGGAAGAGGGGATGGAAAATGGTGGGAAGAGAGGAAGAAAAGGGAAAAGGGGAGAGAAAATGGTGGAAAGAGGGGAAGAAAAGGGAAGAGGGGAGAGAAAATGGTGGGAAGAGGGAGAGAAAAAGGAAGAAGAGACAGAAAATGGTGGGAAGAGGGGAAGAAAAGGGAAGAGGGAAGAGAAAATGGTGGGAAGAGGGGAAGAAAAGGGAAGAAGAGACAGAAAATGGTGGGAAGAGGGACAAAAGGGGAAAAGAGGATGGAAAGGGGAAGAGGGGATGGAAAATGGTGTAAAACGTGATGGAAATCAGGGGGGGAGGAGGAATGGAAAGAGGGGAGCGAAGAGGGTGACCAGGGGATGGAAAATGGTGGGAAGAGGGAGCGGAAAATGGTGGGAAAGGGGGACAAGGAAGGGAAAAGGGGATGGAAAAGGAAAAGGGGGCATAAAATGGTGGAAATAGAGGACAGAAAGGGACGAGGGAGGGGACGCAGGGCCAGCACGTGGCTGCAACCGTCCCCGTGTCCCCTCAGGCTGTGGTGATGGACGCTGACCCCCAGGGTGAGGGCTCTGCCGGCCACGTCCCTTCCCCATCCCGGTGTCCCCATTCCCGGGGACGCGGGTGTCACCGTGTGTGTGTCCCCCCCAACCCCAGGTCCCTCCGGGGCAGCCCCGAAGCTGGAGGAGCTGCTGGGGCGGATTCGCAGCCTGCAGCGAGGTGAGCGCTGAGGGGGACCCTCCTGTGTCCCCCCCGTCCCCGTGTCCGTCCGTCACGTCCGTCCGTCCGTCCGTCCCCGCAGCGCGACAGGCCGTGGGGCGGGAGCTGGCGGAAGCGCAGGGACACAGCGAGGGGCTGCGGAGGCACCTGCAGCAGCGTGAGTCGCGCCAAGGGGTGCGGGAATCTCTGGGAAAAGGGATGTGGGGGGTCCCAGAGGGAGCCAGGAGTCTGGGAGAGGGGATCCAGGCGTCCAGGAGGGATCTAGGAGTCTGGGAGAGGGGATCTAGGCATCCAGAAGGAATCTAGAAGACTGGGAGAGGGATCCAGGTGTCCAGGAGGGATCTAGGAGTCTGGGATAGAGGATCTAGGAGTCTGGGAGAGGGATCCAGGTGTCCAGGAGGGATCTAGGAGTCTGGGATAGAGGATCTAGGAGTCTGGGAGAGGGATCCAGGTGTCCAGGAGGGACCCAGGAGTCTGGGAGAGGGGATCCAGGCATCCAGGAGGGATCTAGGAGTCTGGGAGAGGGGATTTAGGCATCCAGAAGGGATCTAGAAGTCTGGGAGAGGAGATCTAGGAGTCTGGGAGAGGGGAAAGGCATTCAGGAAGGATCTAGGAGTCTGGGAGAGGGGATCCAGGCATCCAGGAGGGATCTAGGAGTCTGGGAGAGGGGATCTAGGAGTCTGGGAGAGGGATCCAGGTGTCCAGGAGGAATCTAGGAGTCTGGGAGAGGGAATCCAGGCATCCAGGAGGGATCTATGAGGCTGGGAGAGGGAATCCAGGCATCCAGGAGGGATCTAGGAGTCTGGGAGAGGGGATCCAGGCATCCAGAAGGGATCTAGAAGTCTGGGAGAGGGATCCAGGTGTCCAGGAGGGATCTAGGAGTCTGGAAGAGAAGATCTAGGAGTCTGGGAGAGGGGATCCAGGCATCCAGGAGGGACCCAGGAGTCTGGGAGGGGGGATCCAGGTGTCCAGGAGGGAGCCAGGAGTCTGGGAGAGGGGATCCAGGCATCCAGGAGGGATCTAGGAGTCTGGGAGAGGGGATCTAGGAGTCTGGGAGAGGGGAAAGGCATCCAGGAAGGATCTAGGAGTCTGGGAGAGGGGATCTAGGCATCCAGAAGGGATCTAGGAGTCTGGGAGAGGGGATCCAGGTGTCCAGGAGGGATCTAGGAGTCTGGGAGAGGGGATCTAGGAGTCTGGGAGAGGGGAAAGGCATCCAGGAAGGATCTAGGAGTCTGGGAGAGGGGATCTAGGAGTCTGGGAGGGATCTAGGAGTCTGGGAGAGGGGATCTAGGAGTCTGGGAGAGGGGATCTAGGAGTCTGGGAGAGGGGAAAGGCATCCAGGAGGGATCTAGGAGTCTGGGAGAGGGGATCTAGGAGTCTGGGAGAGGGGATCTAGGAGTCTGGGAGAGGGGAAAGGCATCCAGAAGGGATCTAGGAGTCTGGGAGAGGGGATCCAGGCATCCAGAAGGGATCTAGGAGTCTGGGAGAGGGGATTTAGGCATCCAGAAGGGATCTAGAAGTCTGGGAGAGGGGATCCAGGCGTCCAGGAGGGATCCAGGAGTCTGGGAGAGGGGTCCAGGTGTCCAGGAGGGACCCAGGTATCGGAGATCGGGGCCTTGGGGGTCTGGCTAAGGGGACCCAGGTGTCCCGAGGGGCTCAGGCGCCCCCCGTCCCCCCGTCTCTCGCAGTGGACGAGCGTCAGGGGGCTCTGGAGGGGCTCTGGCAGCAGAAACAAGGTGAGAAGACCCCCCCCTCATGTCCCCCTCCCCAAATCCCTTGGGGCTCTGTCCCCTCCTCCCCACAACCCGGATCTCGGGGTCCCTCGGGGTGTCCCCCTCCTGGCAGAGGCGCTGCGGGTGGCTCGGCTGCGCAGGGAGGAGGTGGAGGCCGAAGGACAACGGTCAGTGAGAGCCCCCCAGTGACCCCTGACCCCTCCGAGACCCCCAGTGACCCCGACCCCTCCAAGACCCCTTGGTGACCCCCGATCCTTGTCATCCTGGTGACCCCTGACCCCTCGGAGCCCCCCACTGACCCCAGACCCCTCTAAGCTCCCCCTGTGACCCCCGACCCTTCGCATCCTGGTGACCCCTGACCCCTCTGAGCCCCCCAGTGACCCCCGACCCCTCCAAACCCCCTTGGTGACCCCCGATCCCTGTTGTCCTGGTGACCCCTGACCCCTCCAAGCCCCGTTGGTGACCCCAGACCCCTCTAAACTCCCCCTGTGACCCCTGACCCTTGGTATCCTGGTGACCCCTGACCCCTCCGAGCCCCCCAGTGACCCCTGACCCCTCCAAACCCCCTTGGTGACCCCCGATCCCTATTGTCCTGGGGACCCCTGACCCCTCTGAGCCCCCCAGTGACCCCAGACCCCTCTAAGCTCCCCCTGTGACCCCCGATCCCTGCTGTCCTGGGGACCCCTGACCCCTCTGAGCCCCGCAGTGACCCCCGACCCCTCCAAACCCCCTTGGTGACCCCTGACCCTTTGCATCCTGGGGACCCCAGACCCCTCTGAGCCCCCCAGTGACCCCAGACCCCTCTAAGCTCCCCCTGTGACCCCCGACCCTTTGCATCCTGGTGACCCCTGACCCCTCCGAGCCCCCCAGTGACCCCCGACCCCTCCAAACCCCCTTGGTGACCCCCGATCCCTATTGTCCTGGTGACCCCTGACCCCTCTGAGCCCCCCAGTGACCCCAGACCCCTCTAAGCTCCCCCTGTGACCCCCGATCCCTGCTGTCCTGGGGACCCCTGACCCCTCTGAGCCCCGCAGTGACCCCCGACCCCTCCAAACCCCCTTGGTGACCCCTGACCCTTTGCATCCTGGGGACCCCAGACCCCTCTGAGCCCCCCAGTGACCCCAGACCCCTCTAAGCTCCCCCTGTGACCCCCGACCCTTTGCATCCTGGTGACCCCTGACCCCTCCGAGCCCCCCAGTGACCCCCGACCCCTCCAAACCCCCTTGGTGACCCCCGATCCCTGCTGTCCTGGTGACCCCTGACCCCTCCGAGCCCCCCAGTGACCCCCGACCCCTCCAAAACCCCTTGGTGACCCCCGATCCCTGTTGTTCTGGAGACCCCTGACCCCTCCAAGCCCCGTTGGTGACCCCAGACCCCTCTAAGCTCCCCCTGTGACCCCCGATCCCTGCTGTCCTGGGGACCCCGACCCCTCCAAGCCCCCCAGTGACCCCTGACCCCTCCAAACCCCCTTGGTGACCCCCGATCCCTGCTGTCCTGGTGACCCCTGACCCCTCTGAGCCCCCCAGTGACCCCAGACCCCTCTAAGCTCCCCCTGTGACCCCCGATCCCTGCTGTCCTGGGGACCCCTGACCCCTCTGAGCCCCCCAGTGACCCCAGACCCCTCTAAGCTCCCCCTGTGACCCCTGACCCTTTGCATCCTGGGGACCCCTGACCCCTCTGAGCCCCCCAGTGACCCCAGACCCCTCTAAGCTCCCCCTGTGACCCCTGACCCTTTGTATCCTGGTGACCCCTGACCCCTCCGAGCCCCCCAGTGACCCCCGACCCCTCCAAACCCCCTTGGTGACCCCCGATCCCTATTGTCCTGGGGACCCCTGACCCCTCTGAGCCCCCCAGTGACCCCAGACCCCTCTAAGCTCCCCCTGTGACCCCCGATCCCTGCTGTCCTGGGGACCCCTGACCCCTCTGAGCCCCGCAGTGACCCCAGACCCCTCTAAGCTCCCCCTGTGACCCCTGACCCTTTGCATCCTGGGGACCCCTGACCCCTCCGAGCCCCCCAGTGACCCCCGACTCCTCCAAACCCCCTTCGTGACCCCCGATCCCTGCTGTCCTGGGGACCCCTGACCCCTCCAAGCCCCGTTGGTGACCCCAGACCCCTCTAAACTCCCCCTGTGACCCCTGACCCTTGGCATCCTGGTGACCCCTGACCCCTCTGAGCCCCGCAGTGACCCCCGACCCCTCCAAAACCCCTTGGTGACCCCCGATCCCTATTGTCCTGGGGACCCCTGACCCCTCTGAGCCCCGCAGTGGCCCCCGACCCCTCCAAACCCCCTTGGTGACCCCTGACCCTTTGCATCCTGGGGACCCCAGACCCCTCTGAGCCCCCCAGTGACCCCAGACCCCTCTAAGCTCCCCCCGTGACCCCTGACCCTTTGCATCCTGGGGACCCCTGACCCCTCCGAGCCCCCCAGTGACCCCAGACCCCTCCAAACCCCCTTGGTGACCCCCGATCCCTATTGTCCTGGGGACCCCTGACCCCTCTGAGCCCCGCAGTGACCCCCGACCCCTCCAAACCCCCTTGGTGACCCCTGACCCTTTGCATCCTGGGGACCCCAGACCCCTCTGAGCCCCCCAGTGACCCCAGACCCCTCTAAGCTCCCCCCGTGACCCCTGACCCTTTGCATCCTGGGGACCCCTGACCCCTCCGAGCCCCCCAGTGACCCCCGACCCCTCTAAACTCCCCCTTGGTGACCCCTGATCCCTGTTGTCCTGGTGACCCCTGACCCCTCTGAGCCCCCCAGTGACCCCAGACCCCTCTGAGCTCCCCCTGTGACCCCTGACCCCTCTGAGCCCCCCAGTGACCCCCGACCCCTCCAAACCCCCTTGGTGACCCCCGATCCCTGCTGTCCTGGTGACCCCTGACCCCTCCAAGCCCCGTTGGTGACCCCAGACCCCTCTAAACTCCCCCTGTGACCCCTGACCCTTGGCATCCTGGTGACCCCTGACCCCTCCGAGCCCCGCAGTGACCCCCGACCCCTCCAAACCCCCTTGGTGACCCCCGATCGCTGTTGTCCTGGTGACCCCTGACCCCTCCAAGCCCCGTTGGTGACCCCAGACCCCTCTAAACTCCCCCTGTGACCCCTGACCCTTGGCATCCTGGTGACCCCTGACCCCTCCGAGCCCCGCACTGACCCCCGACCCCTCCGATCCCCCCACCCCTTGACCCCCGTGACATTAACCCCTCGTGCTCCCCGCCCCCACAGGCGCCGCGGGCTCTGCCTGGGCCGCCAGCAGGACCTGGAGGGGGCCGGGGAGCAGCGAGGACGCCTGCGCCAGCTGCGCCGAGGCCACCGGTCAGTCCCTCGCGTCCCCCCTGCGGGGTTGGCGTGAGTCTGGGGGTCACTCCCGCTTCCCCTCTCCCCGCAGGCAGGACTTCTGGGAGCAGCTGGAGGACATCACGGAGCAGCACAAACGCCTGCGAGACGCTCACGTGAGCCCCCGGGGACGCGAGGCCCCCGCTCCCCCCGCGCCCCGAGCCCACGAATCCCCCCGTCCCGCAGGCCCCGGCCCAGTTGGAGGCTGAACTGGGGAGACTGGAGGAGGCGCGCGAGAAGCTGCTGAGCCAGGGTGAGTCCCGCAGGCCTCGAGGCCCCTTCCCCGGGGGGTCCCGAGGGCTTCAGCGGCTCCGTCCCCTCGCAGAGCGACGCCTGCTGGAGGCCGAGAAGCTCCTGGGGCCCGAGGCCCATGTGGCGGCGTGAGTGCCTGGAGCCCCCGGTGACCCCTGACCCCGCCGAGACCCCCGTGACCCCTGAGCCTTGGCGTCCTGGTGACCCCAGACCCCTCTGAGCCCCCCGTGACCCCTGACCCTTGGTGTCCTGGTGACCCCAGACCCCTCCAAGCCCCCTGTGACCCCTCTAAGCCCCTCATGACCCCTGACCCTTGGTGTCCTGGTGACCCCAGACCTCTCCAAGCCCCCCGTGACCCCTCTAAGCCCCTCATGACCTCTGACCCTTGGTGTCCTGGTGACCCCAGACCCTTCCGAGCCCCCTGTGACCCCTCTAAGCCCCTCATGACCCCTGACCCTTGGCGTCCTGGTGACCCCAGACCCCTCCAAGCCCCCTAGTGACCCCTGACCCCTCCAGGACCCCCTTGGTTGCTTGGCCCCGCCCCCTCTATTAACCCCTCCCCCTCTATTAACCCCTCCCCCTTTCCCTGGCCCCTCCCCCTTTCTCTGGCCCCTCCCCTTTCCCTGCCCCCCCTTTCCCTGGCCCCCCCCCTTTCCCGCAGGCGGCTGGTTCAGCAGGCCGAGGCCTCAGCCCGGCGCTGCCTGGGGGCGGAGCTGGCCCGGCAGCAGGGCCGCCAGCGCCACCGCGACAGGTGAGGGGACAACACCTGAGCCCTGGCCACGCCCCCTGGCCACGCCCCCTCCCCATGCTTTAGAGCCCCCCAGGACCCCTCGAGAGCCCCCCCAGAGCCCTTTAGGCCTTCCAGGACCCCTCTAGGGCCCCCCAGAACCCTTCTAGGGTCCCCCAGGATCCCTCTAGAGCTCCCCAGAGCCCTTTAAGCCTTCCAGGACCCCTCTAGAGCCCCCCCAAGCCCTTTAAGCCTTCCAGAACCCCTCTAGAGCCGCCCAGGATCCCTCTAGAGCTCCCCAGGATCCCTCTATAGCCCCCCTAGAGCACTCTAAGCCTTCCAGGACCCCTCTAGAGCTCCCCAGGATCCCTCTAGAGCCCCCCTAGAGCACTCTAAGCCTTCCAGGACCCCTCTAGAGCCCCCCAGGACCCCTCGAGAGCCCCCTCATAACCCTTTAAGACTTCCAGGACCCCTCTAGAGCCCCCAGAACCCCTCTAGCCCCCCCCTGGATCCCTCTAGAGCCCCCAGGACCCCTCTAGGGCCCCCCGGGATCCCCCTAGAGATCCCCAGGATCCCTTTAAGCCTTCCAGAACCCCTCTAGAGCCCCCAGGACCCCTAGAGAGACCCCCAAGCCCTTTAAGCCTTCCAGAACTCCTCTAGAGCCCCCCAGAACCCTTCTAGGGCCCCCCAGGATCCCTCTAGAGCTCCCCAGGATCCTTTTAAGCCTTTCAGAACCTCTCTAGAGCCCCCCCAGAGCCCTCCAGAGCCCCCCAGGATCCCTCTAGGGCCCCCCAGAACCTCTCTAGAGCCCCCCCGGGCCCCTTAAGCCTTCCAGAACCCCTCTAGAGCCCCCCATGACCCCTCTAGAGCCCCCCAGGACCCCTCTAGAGCTCCCCAGGATCCTTTTAAGCCTTCCAGAACCCCTCTAGAGCCCCCCAGGACCCCTCGAGAGCCCCCTCAGAACCCTTTAAGACTTCCAGGACCCCTCGAGAGCCCCCAGAACCCCTCTAGGGCCCCCCAGGATCCCTCTAGAGCCCCCCTAGAGCACTCTAAGCCTTCCAGGACCCCTCTAGAGCCCCCCAGGACCCCTCGAGAGCCCCCCCAGAGCCCTTTAAGCCTTCCAGGACTCCTCTAGGGCCCCCCAGGACCCCTCTAGGGCCCCCCAGGACCCCTTGAGAGCCCCCCCAGAGCCCTTTAAGCCTTCCAGAACCCATCTAGACCTCCAGGACCCCTCTAGGGCCCCCCAGGACCTCTCGAGAGCCCCCCTAGAGCCCTTTAAGCCTTCCAGAACCCATCTAGAGACCCCAGAACCCCTCTAGGGCCCCCCAGGATCCCTCTAGGGCCCCCCCAGAGCCCTTTAACCCTTCCAGAACCCCTCTAGAGCCTCCCAGAATCCTTCTAGGGCCCCCCAGGATCCCTCTAGAGCTCACCAGAGCCCTTTAAGCCTTCCAGGACCCCTCTACAGCCCCCCAGGACCCCTCTACAGCCCCCCAGGACCTCTCTAGGGCCCCCCAGGACCCCTCTACAGCCCCCAGGACCCCTCTAGGGCCCCCCAGGATCCCTCTATTGCCCCCTAGTACCCCTCGATAGCCCCTCTAGAGCCCTTTAAGCCTTCCAGAACCCCTCTAGAGACCCCCAGGACCCCTCTAGAGCCCCCCAGAGCCCCTCTAGAGCCCCCCAGAGCCCCTCTAGAGCCCCCCAGGCCCCCTGTAGGACCCCCAGGCCCCCTCTAGAGCACCCCCCAGCCCCCCTTTAACGCCTTCGAGGATCCCCCCGAGGGCCGCGTCCCCTCACGCTCTGTGTGTCCCCGTCCCGCCCCCCCAGGCTGGCGGAGGAGCTGGAGCAGCTGCAGCGCCCCCCGAAGGCTGCGCCCCAGTGAGGGTGTCCCCAACGAGCCCTCACGGTCTCTTCCGTGTCCCCACGTCCCCCTGCGTCCCCTCGTTTCTCCCCTGTCCCCCCATATCCCATAGTCCCCCCCGTCCCCCCATATCCCAACGCCCCCCCGCATCCCAAACCCCGTGTCCCCCCGTATCCCGACGTCCCCCACATCCTCCATATCCCCAAATCCCCCTCACGTCCCCCCATTTCCTCAATAAACCTCCCCAACCCCTCCATGACTTCGTGCTGTGGTTTCTCCCCCTTTTTCTTGCTCGCCGCCATTTTGGCTTCGGTGAAGAGAGCGTTTAATTAAGAGATGGAAGCATAAAAGACACTTTGAAAGAGACAAAGAGACAAAGAGCATGAGAGAAATAAAAAACAAAGGGAAAAGTGAGGGTGAGCAAGAGTGAAGGGAGAGAGACAAGAGGAAGAAGGTAAGAAAAGGGAGGAAAATAGGGCAGAAAGAGAGAAAGAACAATACGTAAAGAAGAAAAGAACGGAAAAGAGCAGGAATAAGAGAGGGAAAAGAGATGGAGATAGAAAAAGGAGAAAGAGACAATGAGAGAGAGAGAAAGAGTATGCAGGGAGGGAGAATGAGCGCTCAAGGAACCAAAAGGAGGAGAGTGTGAGAATGAGCTCAAAAAAGAAACAGAAAAGCCTTGTGTGAGAAAGAAAGAGCACAAGGGTGTGAGAAACAAGGGGGCTGGAGAAGAAGAGGAGCGGCTGAGAGAGCTGGAGGGGTTTAGCCTGGAGAAGAGGAGGCTGAGGGGAGACCTCGTTGCTCTTTCCCTGAGAGGAGGTTGTGGAGAGGAGGGAGCTGGGCTCTTCTCCCAAAAACAGGGGACAGGACGAGAGGGAACGGCCTCAAGCTCCACCAGGGGAGGGTCAGGCTGGACAGCAGGAAAAAATTCTTCACAGAAAGGGTCATTGGGCACTGGAGCAGGGAGGGGGTTGAGTCCCCTTCCCTGGAGGGGTTTAAGGCACGGGTGGACGAGGTGCTGAGGGACACGGGTTAATGATTGATGGGAATGGTTGGACTCGATGATCTGGTGGGTCTCTTCCAACCTGGTGATTCTATGATCCCCTCCCTTTCCCGCTCGCCGCCATTTTGATCCCCTCCCCTTCTTCCCGCTCGCCGCCATTTTGATCCCGCCCCTTTTTCCCGCCGTTTTGATCCCGCCCCTTTTTCCCGCCGTTTTGATCCCGCCCCTTTTTCCCGCCGTTTTGATCCCGCCCCTTTTTCCCGCTCGCCGCCATTTTGATCCCTCCCCCTTTCTTCCCGCCGCCATCTTTGAAGCGGGCACCGCCCCCTCCCCCCTTCGGCGGCCATGTTGGTTGCGGGCAAAGCGGAAGTGCGGGGCGCTGCTCCTTCCGGTTCCGGTGGCGGCGGGAGCTGAGGCGGGGGCTGCTCGGCTCCGCGATGGTGCGGGGGGTCCCGGGGGTCGAGGGGCTCCGGGGGCGGGTCCGAGGGAGTCCCTGACGCCCCCTTTTCCTTTCTCCCCCCCAACCCCAGGACAGCGAATTCTCGGACGCGGAGGCGGCGCCGGGCGGCGAGGAGAACGCGCCGGTGTATTGCGTGTGCCGCAAGCCCGACATCAACTGCTTCATGATGTGAGAGGGGGGGTTTGAGGGGGTGTTGGGGGTCCCGAGGGCCTTGGGATGGGGTTGGGGTCGTTAGGGAGGGATTTGAGGGGTCCTGGGTCCCTTGAGGGGGTGTTGAGGGAGATTGAGGGGTTCTGGGGGCGCTGGGCTGGGAGTTAGGGGGGGTCTTGGGTGCCTTGAGGGGGACTGGGGGGTCCTGGGGGCGTTGAGGGGGATTTCGGGGATCTTGATGGGGTATTGGGGGTCCCGAGGGCCTTGGGATGGAGTTGGGGGGGGTCCTGGGGCCGTTAGGGAGGGATTTGAGGGGTCCTGGGTCCCTTGAGGGGGTGTTGAGGGAGATTGAGGGGTTCTGGGGGCGCTGGGCTGGGAGTTAGGGGGGGTCTTGGGTGCCTTGAGGGGGATTGGGGGGTCCTGGGGGCGTTGAGGGGGATTTCGGGGGTCTTGATGTGGTATTGCGGGTCCCGAGGGCCTTGGGATGGAGTTGGGGGGGGTCCTGGGGCCGTTAGGGAGGGATTTGAGGGGTCCTGGGTCCCTTGAGGGGGATTTGAGGGAGATTGAGGGGTCCTGGGGGCGTTGAGGAGGATTGGGGGGGGGTCTTGATGGGGTATTGGGGGTCCCGAGGGCCTTGGGATGGGGTTGGGGTGGGGTTGAGGGGGTCCTGGGGTCGTTAGGGAGGGATTTGAGGGGTCCTGGATCCCTTGAGGGGGTTTTGAGGGAGATTGAGGGGTTCTGGGGGTGTTGGGGTGGGAGTTAAGGGGGGTCTTGGGTGCCTTGAGGGGCATTGGGGGGTCCTGGGGGCGTTGAGGGGGATTTCGGGGGTCTTGATGGGGTATTGGGGGTCCCGAGGGCCTTGGGATGGAGTTGGGGGGGGTCCTGGGGCCGTTAGGGAGGGATTTGAGGGGTCCTGGGTCCCTTGAGGGGGTGTTGAGGGAGATTGAGGGGTTCTGGGGGTGTTGGGGTGGGAGTTAAGGGGGGTCTTGGGTCCCTTGAGGGGGATTTGAGGGGGATTGGGGGCGTTGAGGGGGATTGGGGGGGGTCTTGATGGGGTATTGGGGATCCTGAGGGGTTTGGGGGGGGGTTGGGGGGTTCTGGGGGTGTTGGGGTGGATTTTGAGGGGGATTGGGGGATCGTGGGGGCGCTGGGATGGAGCTTGGGGGATCCTGCGTCCCTCAGGGTTGGATCGGGGGGGGATCCTGAGTTCTTGGGTCCCTCAGGGTGGGATCTAGGGGGGTTCCTGGGTCCCTCAGGGTGGGAATTTGGGGTGTCTGCCCTCAACTGAGGCTGCTCCACCCCTTTTTTTTCCACTCGCAGCGGGTGCGACAATTGCAACGAGTGGTTCCACGGCGACTGCATCAACATCACTGAGAAGATGGCCAAGGCCATTCGGGAGTGGTACTGCAGCCAGTGCCGCGGTGAGTTTGGGGGGCCCCACACCCCTAAATCCGCTTTTTTTGGGGTTCTCAGGCATCTGGGTCCCTTTTTTGGGGGTTCCCGGGTGCCTGGGTCCCTTTTTTGGAGGGTCGTGCATCCCTCAATCCCTTTAGGGGGGTGTTTTCATCACCTGAATCCAATTTTGAGGGGTTCCAGGACACCCAGATCTCATTTTTTAGGGGTTTTGGGTCTTTTTGAGGGGTCTGACTGCCTTTTTTGGAGGAGATTCCACATCCCAGGTTCTCTTTTGGGGAGAGTCTTGGTCACCTGGGTCCCATTTTGGGGGTTCTGGGCTGCTTGGGTCTCATTTTGGGGGTGCTGGGTCCCCTTTTTGAGGCTCACACCTCTAGATCCCTTTTTGGGGGGGCTCTGGGGCACCCGGGCCCCTTTCTGGGGGGCTCTGGGTCTCATTTTGGGGGGTCCTGGTTCCCTTTTTGAGGGGTTGGATCCCTTTTGAGGGATTTGGGTCCCTTTTTTAGGGGTCCCACCCCCCTGAGTTCCCTTTTTGGGGGTCTAGATCCCTTTTGGGGGGGCTCTGGGGCACCTAAATCTCTTCCTGGGGGGCTCTGGGTCTCATTTTGAGGGTGCTGGTTCCATTTTTGAGGGATTGGGCCCCCTTTTGAGGGGTTTGGGTCCCTTTTTTAGGGGTCCCACCCCCCCGAGTTCCCTTTTTTGGGGGTCTAGATCCCTTTTTGGGGGGCTCTGGGGCCCCCGGGTCTGTTTTTTGGGGGGCTCCTGACCCCCTTTTCCCCCCCCCAGAGAAGGATCCCACGCTCGAGATCCGTTACCGGCACAAGAAGTGGCGCGAGAAGGAGCACGAGGGCACCAAGACGCAGGAGCTGGCGCTGGATCAGGGCCGCGCGGCCAAGGTGGGACCCAAAATCCCCTTCAATCACCCCAAAATCTCCCTGAACCCCAAATCTCCGGACCCCTGGGGACCCCCTTTACTCCTGGGACCCCCAAATTCCTGTCCCCCCCGACTCCCCGCGTCTCTCTGGGTTCCCCGTATCAAACCTTTGCCTCGCGCGTGAGACACAGAAGTCGTTTTAAGACCCCAAAATCCTTCTGAATCCCCCCCGAATCCTTCTGAATCCCCCCCAAATCCTTCTGAATCCCCCTCAAATCCTTCTAAATCACCCCAAAACCCCTTTATCTGAACCCCTGGCTCCCCCCTGACCCCCTGAATCCCCCCTCCCAACACCCGGATCCCCCAGATTGAGTCTTTGCCACGTCTGGGAGGGGTAAAAATCACTTTAGGACCCCCGAATCCTTCTGAATCCCCCCCGAATCCTTCTGAATCCCCCCCGAATCCTTCTGAATCCCCCCCGAATCCTTCTGAATCCCCCCCGAATCCTTCTGAATCCCCCCAAATCCTTCTGAATCCCCCCCAAATCCTTCCAAATCACCCCAAAACCCCCTTATCTGAACCTCTGGCTCCCCCCTGACCCCGTGAATCCCCCTTTCCAACCTCAGGATCCCCCAGATTGAGCCTTTGTCACATCTGGAAGGGATTAAAATCACTTTAGGACCCCCAAATCCTTCCGAATCACCCCAAAATCCTTCTGAATCACCCCAAATCCTTCTAAATCACCCCAAAACCCCCTTATCTGAACCTCTGGCTCCCCCCGACCCCCTGAATCCCCCCTCCCAACCCCAGGATCCCCCAGATTGAGTCTTTGCCACGTCTGGGAGGGGTAAAAATCCCTTTAGGACCCCCGAATCCTTCTGAATCCCCCCCGAATCCTTCTGAATCCCCCCAAAACCCCTTTATCTGAACCCCTGGCTCCCCGCTGACCCCCTGAATCCCCCCTCCCAACCTCAGGATCCCCCAGATTGAGTCTTTGCCACGTCTGGGAGGGGTGAAAATCACTTTAGGACCACCAAATCCTTCCGAATCACCCCAAGATCCTTCTAAATCCCCCCCAAATCTTTCTAAGTCACCCCAAAACCCCCTCATCTGAACCCCTGAATCCCCCCTCCCAACCCCAGGATCCTCCAGATTGAGTCTTTGCCACATCTGGGAGGGGTGAAAATCACTTTAGGACCCCCGAATCCTTCTGAATCCCCCCCAAATCCTTCTGAATCCCCCCAAATCCTTCTGAATCCCCCCCAAATCCTTCCAAATCACCCCAAAACCCCCTTATCTGAACCTCTGGCTCCCCCCGACCCCGTGAATCCCCCTTTCCAACTTCAGAATCCCCCAGATTGAGCCTTTGTCACATCTGGAAGGGATTAAAATCACTTTAGGACCCCAAAATCCTTCCGAATCACCCCAAAATCCTTCCAGATCACCCTAAAATCCTTCCAAATCACCCCAAAACCCCCTTATCTGAACCCCTGGCTCCCCCCTGACCCCCTGAATCCCCCCTCCCAACCTCAGGATCCCCCAGATTGAGTCTTTGCCACGTCTGGGAGGGGTAAAAATCACTTTAGGACCCCCAAATCCTTCTGAATCCCCCCCAAATCCTTCTGAATCCCCCCAAAACCCCTTTATCTGAACCTCTGGCTCCCCCCTGACCCCCTGAATCCCTCCTCCCAACCTCAGGATCCCCCAGATTGAGTCTTTGCCACGTCTGGGAGGGGTAAAAATCACTTTAGGACCCCCGAATCCTTCTGAATCCCCCCCAAATCCTTCTGAATCACCCCAAATCCTTCTAAATCACCCCAAAACCCCTTTATCTGAACCCCTGGCTCCCCCCTGACCCCCTGAATCCCCCCTCCCAACACCCGGATCCCCCAGATTGAGTCTTTGCCACGTCTGGGAGGGGTAAAAATCCCTTTAGGACCCCCGAATCCTTCTGAATCCCCCCCAAATCCTTCTGAATCCCCCCCAAATCCTTCTGAATCCCCCCCAAATCCTTCTGAATCCCCCCCAAACCCCTTTATCTGAACCTTTGGCTCCCCCCTGACCCCCTGAATCCGCCCTCCCAACCCCAGGATCCCCCAGATTGAGTCTTTGCCACATCTGGAAGGGGTAAAAATCACTTTAGGACCCCCGAATCCTTCTGAATCCCCCCCGAATCCTTCCGAATCCCCCCCAAATCCTTCCGAATCCCCCCCAAATCCTTCTAAACCCCCCCAAATCCCCCTGACCCCCCCTTTTCCTCGCAGATCAAGCGCTCGGCGCGCATGTGCGGGGAGTGCGAGGCCTGCCGGCGCCCCGAGGACTGCGGCCAGTGCGACTTCTGCCGCGACATGAAGAAATTCGGGGGCCCCAACAAGATCCGCCAGAAGTGCCGCCTGCGGCAGTGCCAGCTCCGCGCCCGCGTGAGTCCCCGGGGCCCCTCGCGTGTTCTTAGCGTGTTCTTAGCGTGTTCTTAGCGTGTTCTTAGCGTGTCCTGGGCCTCGCTGACGTGTTTTTTCCTCCTTTTAGGAGTCCTACAAGTACTTCCCCGCCGCGGTGAGTGTCCACGCGCTGGGGGCCCTCGGTGGGGGGTGAGGTGGGGTCCCCAGGCCCCTTTTTAGGGGGTCCCCATGTCCCTTTGTCCCTTGAGTCCCTTTCTGGGGGGCTCCCCGTCTCCCTTGACTCCCCCCCGGGTCCCTTTTTGGGGGGTCCCTTTATTCCTTGGGTTTATTTTTGGGGCTCCCCGGGTCCCTCTGTCCCCTGGGTCCCTTTTTGGGGGGGTCCCCGTGTCCCGTTGTCCCTTGACTCCATTTTTGGGGGGTCCCTTTGTCCCTTGTCTCCATTTGTGGGGTTCCCTGCGTCCATTTTTGGGGGTCCCCTGCCCCGTCATGTCCCTTTTTGGGGGGGTCCCCATATCCCTTAGCCCCCCCGAGTCTCTTTTTGCGGGATCCCTGTGTCCCCAAGGTCCCTTTTTGGGGGGGTCCCTGCGTTCCCTGCCCCCCAAATCCAATTTTTGGGGTCCTGATGTCCCTTTCCCCTCCCCGCGAGTCCATTTTTGGGGGTCCCCATGTCCGTTGCCCCCCCCCGAGTCCCTTTTTGGGGGGCTCCCCATGTCCTTTAGGCCCTGAGGGTCGTTTTTAGGGGGTTCTCGGGGTCCATTTCTTGGGGGGGTTCCCAATTTTGGGAGCGGGGTTGGGGCGGGGGGGGTCCCCAAAACTCGAATTTGTGTTGTTGGGGGGTGCTGGGGGGGGGGTTCCCTGTGTGCCCTCGGGGTGCTGACCCCCCCCCAGCTGGCGCGGGGGCGCGAGGGGGACGTGGAGCAGCTGGGGGCGGCGGGGCCCCCCGAGAACCTCTCGGACGAGGAGCTGCCGCTCGATCCCCGGCTCTACCAGGAGCTCTGCGCCGGCGCCTTCGACGACCACGGCCTGGTGAGTGCCCCCCCCGAAAACCCGCCGGGGGGACCCCCCGATCCGCACACGGAACCCCCTGAGCCCCAAAACGGGGACGGATCCCGCTCCGGGAACCCCGAATCCGCACACGGACCCACCCCGGGCCCAAAAACAGAGCTAAATCCCGCTCTGGGAACCCTAAATCTGGTTCCAGGAACCCCGAATCCACAGATGGAACCCCCCGGGGCCCAAAAACAGGGACAGATCCCGCTCCGGGAACCCCAAATCCACAGATGGAACCCCCCAGGCCCAGGAACAGAGCTAAATCCTGCTCTGGGAACCCCAAATCCTCCTCCGGGAACCCCAAATCCACAGACGGACCCCCCCCGAGCCCAAAAATAGAGCTAAATTCTGCTCTGGGAACCCCAAATCTTATTTCTGGGACCCCAAATTCTTCTCCTGGGACCGTCTGAGCCAAGAACTGGGCCAGATCCTGCTCTGGGAACCCCAAATCCTTCTCCGGGAACCCCAAATCCACAGACGGACCCCCCCGAGCCCAGAAACAGAGCTAGATCCTGCTCTGGGAACCCCAAATCCTGCTCTGGGAACCCCAAATCCACAGATGGACCCCCCCGGGCCCAGAAACAGAGCCAAATCCTGCTCTGGGAACTCCAAATCCCCCTTCAGGAACCCCGAATCCACAGGCGGACCCCCCCCGAGCCCAAAAACGGGGCCAAATCCTGCTCTGGGAACCCCAAATCCTCCTCTGGGGCCCCCAAATCCACAGACGGACCCCCCCGAGGCCAGAAACAGAGCTAAATCCCGCTCTGGGAACCCCAAATCCGCACACGGACCCCACCCCGGGCCCAGAAACGGGGCCAAATCTTGCTCTGGGACCCCCAAATCCTGCTCCTGGGACCCCCTGAGCCTAAACTAGGGCCAAATCGTGCTCTGGGAACCCTAAATCCTGCTCTGGGACCCCCAAATCCTGCTCCTGGGACCCCCTGAGCCAAGAACAGGGCCAGATCCTGCTCTGGGAACCCCAAATCCACAAATGGACCCCCCCCCCGGGCCCAAAACCAGAGCTAAATCCTGCTCTGGGAACCCCAAATTCCTCTCTGGGAACCCTAAATCCACAGATGGACCCCCCCGAGCCCAAAAATAGAGCTAAATTCCGCTCTGGGACCCCGAATTCCTGCTCTGGGAACCCCAAATCCACAAATGGACCCCCCCCCCGGGCCCAAAACCAGAGCTAAATCCTGCTCTGGGAACCCCAGATTCCTCTCTGGGAACCCTAAATCCACAGATGGACCCCCCCCGAGCCCAAAAACAGAGCTAAATTCCGCTCCGGGAACCCCGATTCCTTCTCCGGGAACCCCAAATCCTGCTCCTGGAACCCCCTGAGCCAAGAACAGGGCCAAATCCTGCTCTGGGAACCCCAAATCCTGCTCCGGGAACCCCAAATCCACAGACGGACCCCCCCCGAGCCCAGAATCAGAGCTAAATCCTGCTCTGGGAACCCTAATTCCTGCTCCTGGGAACCCCAAATCCTCCTCCGGGAACCCCAAATCCACAGGCGGACCCCCCCCGAGCCCAAAAATAGAGCTAAATTCTGCTCTGGGAACCCCAAATCTTATTTCTGGGACCCCAAATTCTTCTCCTGGGACCGTCTGAGCCAAGAACTGGGCCAGATCCTGCTCTGGGAACCCCAAATCCTGCTCCGGGAACCCCAAATCCACAGATAGACCCCCCCGAGCCCAAAATCAGAGCTAAATCCTGCTCTGGGAACCCCAAATCCTGCTCCGGGGACCCCAAATCCACAGATAGACCCCCCCAAGCCCAAAATGAGAGCTAAATCCTGCTCCGGGACCCCCAATTCCTGCTCCTGGGACCCTAAATCCCGCTCCGGGAACCCCAAATCCACAGATAGACCCCCCCCCCGAGTCCAAAATCAGAGCTAAATCCTGCTCCGGGACCCCCAAATCCTGCTCCGGGAACCCCGAATCCACAGCCGTTCCCCCCTGAGCCCCAAAACGGGGCCAAATCCTGCTCTGGGAACCCCAAATCTTATTTCTGGGACCCCAAATCCTTCTCTTGGGACCCCCTGAGCCAAAACCAGGGTCAAATCCTGCTCTGCGACCCCCAAATCTCACTTCTGGGACCCCCAAATCCGCAGCGGGACCCCCCCCGCCCCCGAAAACCAGAACCAAATCCTGCTCCTGGGTCCCCCCTGAGCCCCCAAATATTTCAAATCCCGCTCTGGGACCCCCAAATCCTCCTCTTGGGACCCCAAATCCACAGCCAGACCCTCCCGGAGCCCAACCCCCCCCCCTCAGGATACCAAATTCTCCTCAAATCCCGTCCCCGTGCCTCGAATTCCGCCTCGGGGAGCCCCAAAATTCCATTATTTGTCCCCAAATCCACTCGGAACGGGCCCAACGCCCCCCCGGGGCGTGTTTTTAGCCCCCGACACGCGTGTTTTTTGCGTGTCGAGGGATGTTTTTGGGGTCAGGGTGTGTTTTTTGCAGGCCGGGGTGGGTTTTTGAGGGGCCGAGGCGTGGTTTTTGGGGGGCCGGGGTGGGTTTTTGGGGGCTGGGGTGGGTTTTTGCGTGTCGCTGACGTGCTGAGGCGTGTCCTTGGCGTGTCCTTGGCGTGTGGCGGCGTGTGGCGGGCTCAGCCGTGGCTCAGCGACCCCGAGGACGCCCCCTTCCTCGACCCGGCCCTGCGCAAACGAGCCGTCAAGGTCAAGCACGTCAAGCGGCGCGAGAAGAAGTCGGATAAAAAGGTACTGGGGGGGACTGGGAGGCACTGGGAGGGCTACTGGGAGCTGTGGGGGGCACTGGGAGGGCTACTGGGGGTTGTGGTGGGTACTGGGAGGGCTACTGGGGGGCACTGGGAGGGCTACTGGGAGCTGTGGGGGGCACTGGGAGGGCTACTGGGAGTTGTGGGGGGCACTGGGAGGCACTGGGGGGCACTGGGAGGGTTGCTGGGGGCACTGGGGGGCACTGGGAGGGCTACTGGGAGCTCTGGGGGGCACTGGGGGGCGCTGGGAGGGCTACTGGGAGCTGGATTGGGCACTGGGAGGGCTACCGGGGGTTGTGGTGGGTACTGGGAGGGCTACTGGGGGGCACTGGGAGGGCTACTGGGAGCTGTGGGGGGCACTGGGAGGGCTACTGGGGGCTCTAATGGGTACTGGGAGGGTTACTGGGAGCTGTGGTGGGCACTGGGAGGCACTGGGGGGCACTGGGAGGGCTACTGGGAGCTGTGGGGGGCACTGGGAGGGCTACTGGGAGCTGGATTGGGCACTGGGAGGGCTACTGGGGGGCACTGGGAGGGCTACTGGGAGCTGTGGGGGGCACTGGGAGGGCTACTGGGAGCTGTGGGGGGCACTGGGAGGGCTACTGAGAGGCACTGGTGGGCTACTGGGAGCTGTGGTGGGCACTGGGAGGGCTACTGGGAGCTGTGGTGGGTACTGGGAGGGCTACTGGGGGGCACTGGGAGGGCTACTGGGAGCTGGATTGGGCACTGGGGGGCACTGGGAGCTGTGGGGGGCGCTGGGAGGGCTACTGGGAGTTGTGGGGGCACTGGGAGGGCTACTGGGAGCTGTGGGGGGCACTGGGAGGGCTACTGGGGGGCACTGGGAGGGCTACTGGGAGCTGTGGGGGGCACTGGGAGGGCTACTGGGAGCTGGATTGGGCACTGGGAGGCACTGGTGGGCACTGGGAGGGCTACTGGGAGCTGTGGGGGGCACTGGGAAGCACTGGGAGGCTACTGGGAGCTGTGGTGGGTACTGGGAGGGCTACTGAGAGGCACTGGTGGGCTACTGGGAGCTGTGGGGGGCACTGGGAGGGCTACTGGGAGCTCTGGTGGGCTACTGGGAGGCACTGGTGGGCTACTGGGAACTGTGTTGGGTACTGGGGATGCTACTGGGAGGCACTGGGAGGGCTACTGGGAGCTGTGGGGGGCACTGGGAGGCACTGGGGGAGTCCCTGGGGGTTGTGGGGGGGTCCCATGTCCCCGTTACTGGTGTTGTTGGTGTCACTGGTGTCCCTGGGGTCGGTTACTGGTGTCACTGGTGTTACTGGTGTGACTGGTCAGAAGGAGGAGCGGCTGTGGGGGCTCCGGGAGCGAAGCTGGGGGGGCGGGGGGGTTCCCGGTGCCCGTTCCTGGTGTCACTGGGGTCACTGGTGTCCCTGGGGTGGGTCACTGGTGTCACTGGTGTCACTGGTGTGGGTAACTGGTGTTACTGGTGTGACTGGTCAGAAGGAGGAGCGGCTGTGGGGGCTCCGGGAGCGAAGCTGGGGGGCCGGGGGGGTTCCCGGTGCCCATTCCCGGTGTCACTGGGGTCACTGGTGTCCCTGGGGTGGGTCACTGGTGTCACTGGTGTCACTGGTGTGGGTAACTGGTGTTACTGGTGTGACTGGTCAGAAGGAGGAGCGGCTGTGGGGGCTCCGGGAGCGAAGCTGGGGGGCCGGGGGGGTTCCCGGTGCCCATTCCCGGTGTCACTGGGGTCACTGGTGTCCCTGGGGTGGGTCACTGGTGTCACTGGTGTCACTGGTGTGGGTAACTGGTGTTACTGGTGTGACTGGTCAGAAGGAGGAGCGGCTGTGGGGGCTCCGGGAGCGAAGCTGGGGGGCCGGGGGGGTTCCCAGTGCCCGTTCCCGGTGTCACTGGGGTCACTGGTGTCCCTGGGGTGGGTCACTGGTGTCACTGGTGTGGCTAACTGGTGTGACTGGTCAGAAGGAGGAGCGGCTGCGGCGGCACCGGCAGCGCCCGCGGCACCGGGAGCGAAGCCGCCACGCCGAGCGCTGCGACGCCCGCGACCCCGGGGGCCTCGGCCAGTGCCTGGGCCCCGGCTGCACCCGCCCCGCCAGGGCCCCCTCCAAGTACTGCAGCGAGGCCTGCGGCGTCAAGCTGGCTGCCAAGTGAGTACAAACCAGTACAAACCAGTACAAACCAGTATAGACCGGTAGAAACCAGTATGGAGTAAGGTAAAGTGCAGTAAAGTCACAAGAGGCCTCAGTCACTCAGGTCCTGGAAGGGAGGGGGGGGTGTCCGGCTGGTTGCTGAGTGAATACGGACCAGTATGGACCAGTAGAAACCAGTATGGACCCAGTGCTTGTGACCCCAAGAGCCTGGGTTGATGGGATCCCACCTCGGGTGATCCCAAGGTGGATCCCGCACCCGATCCTGAGGTTCTGGGTTGATGGGATCCCACCTCAGATGATCCCAAGGTGGATCCCACACCCATTCCCTTCGATCCTGAGGTTCTGGGTTGATGGGATCCCACCTCAGATGATCCCAGGTGGATCCCACACCCAATCCTGAGGTTCTGGGTTGATGGGATCCCACCTCAGATCATCCCAGGGTGGATCCCACACCCATTCCCTTCAATCCTGAGGTTCTGGGTTGATGAGATCCCCCCCTAGATGATCCGAAGTGGATCCCACACCCAGATCCTGAGGTTCTGGGTTGATGGGATCCCCCCCCGGGCTGCTCCGAGGGTGACCTGATCCCCCTCCCCGTTCCCGCAGCCGGATCTACGAGATCCTCCCGCAGCGGATCCAGCAGTGGCAGCAGAGCCCGTGTGTGGCCGAGGAGCACGGCAAGCGGCTCCTGGAGCGGATCCGGCGCGAGCAGCACCAGGCGCGCCTGCGGCTGCAGGAGATGGAGCGGCGCTTCCACGAGCTCGAGGCCCTCATCGCCCGCGCCAAGGGCCACCCGCCCCGCGAGGACGAGGAGGTCGGACCCCCGATTCCTCTGGGATCCCCCCCTGGTTGTTTTGATCCCCCCCAGATCCCTGGATCCCCTCCCAGACACCTTGAACCCTACCTGGATCCACTCCCGAGTCCCATCAATCCCCCTGGACCCCCCCCGGATCCCCCCTGGATCCCCCCCTCGTTGCTGGGACCCCCCATGGTTGCTTTGATCCCCCCCCCAGATCCCTGGATCCCCTCCCAGACACCTTGAACCCTACCTGGATCCACTCCCGAGTCCCATCAATCCCCCTGGACCCCCCCCGGATCCCCCCTGGATCCCCCCCTCGTTGCTGGGACCCCCCATGGTTGCTTTGATCCCCCCCCCAGATCCCTGGATCCCTTCCCAGACACCTTGTACCCTCCCTGGATCCCCCCCCAAGTCCCATAGACCCCCCTGGATCCCCCCCTGGTTACTTTGATCCCCCCCCCAGATCCCTGGATCCCTTCCCAGACACCTTGAACCCTACCTGGATCCCCCCACCAAGTCCCACAGACCCCCCCTAGATCCCCCCTGGTTACTTTGATCCCCCCCCAGATCCCTGGATCCCCTCCCAGACACCTTGAACCCTACCTGGATCCACCCCCCAAGTCCCATCGACCCCCCCTGGATCCCAGGATCCTCCCTGGATCCCCCCCCAGATCCCTGGATCCCCCCCTAGACTCTTGGATCCCCCCTGGATCCTCCCTAGACAGCTTGATCCCCCCCCCAGATGCCTTGATCCCCCTCTGGATCCCTCCCAGATGCCTTGATCCCCCCCTGGATCCCTTCCAGATGCCTTGATCCCCCTCTGGATCCCTCCCAGATGCCTTGATCCCCCCCTGGATCCCTCCCAGATGCCTTGATCCCCCCCTGGATCCCTCCCAGATGCCTTGATCCCCCCCTGGATCCCTCCCAGATGCCTTGTTCCCGCTCTGGATCCCTTCCAGATGCCTTAATCCCCCTCTGGATCCCTCTCAGAAGCCTTGATCCCCCCCTGGATCCTTCCCAGATGCCTTAATCCCCCCCTGGATCCCTCCCAGATGCCTTGATCCCCCCCTGGATCCCTCCCAGATGCCTTGATCCCCCACTGGATCCCTCCCAGATGCCTCGATCCCCCCCTGGATCCCTCCCAGATGCCTCGATCCCCCCCTGGATCCCTCCCAGAAGCCTTGATCCCCCTCTGGATCCCTCCCAGAAGCCTCGATCCCCCTCTGGATCCTTCCCAGATGCCTTAATCCCCCACTGGATCCCTCCCAGATGCTTTGATCCCCCACTGGATCCCTCCCAGATGCCTTAATCCCCCCCTGGATCCCTTCCAGATGCCTTGATCCCCCCCTGGATCCCCCCCAGCTGCCTTGATCCCCCCCTGGATCCCTCCCAGATGCCTTAATCCCCACCAAGATCCCTCCCAGAAGCCTTGATTCCCCTCTCGATCCCTCCCAGATGCCTTGATCCCCCTCTGGATCCCTCCCAGATGCCTTGATCCCCCTCTGGATCCCTCCCAGATGCCTTAATCCCCCCCTGGATCCCTCCCAGATGCCTTGATCCCCCTCTGGATCCCTCCCAGATGCCTTGATCCCCTTCTCGATCCCTCCCAGATGCCATAATCCCCCCCTGGATCCCTCCCAGAAGCCTTAATCCCCCTCTGGATCCCTCCCAGAAGCCTTGATCCCCCTCTGGATCCCTCCCAGAAGCCTTGATCCCCCTCTGGATCCCTCCCAGAAGCCTTGATCCCCCTCTGGATCCCTCCCAGAAGCCTTGATCCCCCCCTGGATCCCTCCCAGATGCCTTAATCCCCCCCTGGATCCCTCCCAGATGCCTTTTTCCCCCCCTGGATCCATCCCAGATGCCTTAATCCCCCCCTGGATCCCCCCCAGATGCCTTGATCCCCCCGATCCCCCTGATCCTCTGGGATCCCCCCTTGATCCCCTAAATCCCCGGGGTCCCCCCTGTCCCCGCAGAGCACCGAGGGTGACAACGAGGACACGGAGCTGCAGATTTTCTGCGTCTCGTGCGGCCACCCCATCAACCCCAAGGTCGCCCTGCGCCACATGGAGCGCTGCTACGCCAAGGTACCCCCCGCGGCCCCTGGGGGCACCTATAGGCACCTATAGACACTCCTACAGGCACCCACGAACCCTCAAGGCACCCCTGGAGGAACCCACAGTGCCTATAGGCGCTCCTACAGGCACGCGTGATCCCTATAGACCCTCCTACAGGCACCCACGAACCCTAAAGGCACCCCTGGAGGCGCCCACGGTCCCTATAGGTGCTCCTACAGGCACGCGTGATCCCTATAGACACTCCTACAGGCACCCACGAACCCTAAAGGCACCCCTGGAGGCGCCCACGGTCCCTATAGGTGCTCCTACAGGCACGCGTGATCCCTATAGACACTCCTACAGGCACCCACGAACCCTCAAGGCACCCCTGGAGGCGCCCACGATCCCTATAGGCGCTCCTACAGGCACCTGTGATCCCTATAGACACTCCTACAGGCACCCACGGCTCCTATAGGCACCCTGATGGGCACCCACCATTCCTATAGGTACCCACAGCTCCTATAGGCCCCCCAACGGACACCCACAAGCTACATAGATACCCCTACAGGCACCCACGAACCCTATAGGCCCCTATAGGCACCCCTACAGGCACCCACAGCACCTGTAGGCACTCCTACAGGCACCCATGATCCCTATAGGTCCCTATAGGCACTCCTACAGGCACCCACAAAGCCTACAGGCACCCCTATAGGCACCCAGAGCCCCTCTGGGCTCTCCTACAGGCACCCACAATCCCTATAGGCACCCCTATGGGCACCTGCAGCTCCTATAGGTTTATATGGGCACTCCTGCAGGTGCCACCGGTTCCTATAGGTCCCTATAGGCATTCCTATGGGCACCAACGATCCCTATAGGAGCTGCTACAGACACCCGTGATCCTCATACTCCCCTATAGACCCTCCTACAGGCACTCACAATCCCTATGGGCATCCACAGGCTCTTATAGGCACCCCTACAGGCACCCACAGCACCTATAGATTCTTACAGGCTCCCCTATGGGCCTTGTAGAGGCTCCTAGGGCTCTATAGGGGCTCTATAGGAGCGCCGCAGGGGCTCTGTAGGGGCCATAGGGGCACCCTGGGTGCTATAGGGGCTCCCTGGGCTCTGGGTTTGGGTGTTAGAGGGGCTGTAGGGGCCCTATAGGGGCCCTATAGGGGCTATAGGGGCCCTATAGGAGCCATAGGGGCCGACCCCCCGCTTTTTCCCGCAGTACGAGAGCCAGACGTCCTTCGGCTCCATGTACCCCACGCGCATCGAGGGGTGAGTGACCCCCCAAAAGCCCTGGGTTTACCCCCAAAACCCTGGGACCCCCCCCCACCTGGGACCCCCCCAAACCCTTGGGTGCCCCGAGATGATGAGGGGGGTCCCCAAAACCCCTCTTTTCCCCTCAAAACCCACTTTTTTCCCCTCAAAACCCACTTTTTTCCCCAAGAAAACACCTTCTTCCCCCAAAAACCCCCACTTTTTTCCCTCAAAACTCCCTGTTTTTCAAAAAAAAACCCTTTCTCCCCCCCAAACCCCTCTTTTTTTCCCCCCTCAATCCCTCTTTTCCCCAAAAATCCTTGTGCCCCCCCACCTGGGACCCCCCCAAACCCTTGGGTGCCCCGAGATGATGAGGGGGGTCCCCAAAACCCCTCTTTTCCCCTCAAAACTCCTGGTTTTCACCTCAAAAACCCCCTTTTTTCCCCTCAAAATCCCTCTTTCCCTCCGAAAACCACTTTTTTCTCCCTCCTAAACCCACTTTTTTTCCCCAAAAACCCACTTTTTTCCCCAAAAACCCACTTTTTTTTTCCCAAAAACCCCACTTCTTTCCCCCAAAAACCACTTTTTTCCTCAACAACCCTCTTTTTTCCCTCAAAACTCCGTCTTTTCCCCCCCAAACCCCTCTTTTCCCCCCCAAAAAAACCTTTTTCCTCTCAAAACCCCTTCTTTTCCTCTCAAAACCCCTTCTTTTCCCTCCCAAACCCACTTTTTTCCCAAAAAAAACCCACTTTTTTTCTGCCCCAAACCACCTTTTTTCTCTCAAAATCCCTTTTTTTCCTCCCAAACCCCCTTTTTTCCCTCCCAAAACCCCTTTTTCCCCCCAAAACCACTTTTTTCCCCAAAAATCCCCACTTTTTTCTCTCAAAACTCCGTTTTTCCAAAAAAAACCTTTTTCCCCCCCCAAACTCCTCTTTTTGCCCTCGAAACTCTTGTTCTTCCCCTCAAACCCCTTTTTTCCCCTCAAAATCCCTCTTTCCCTCTCAAAACCCCTTTTTTTCCCTCCCAAAACCACTTTTTTCCCTCCTAAAACCACTTTTTTCCCCAAAAACCCCACTTTTTTCCCCAAAAACCCCACTTTTTTCCCCTCAAAATCCCTCTTTTCCCCTCAAAATCCCTCTTTTCCCCTCAAAATCCCTCTTTTCCCCTCAAAATCCCTCTTTTCCCCTCAAAACCCCATTTTTCCCTCCCCAACCCCCCTTTTTTTCCCAAAAAACCCCACTTTTTTCCCCCAGAAACCACTTTTTTTCCCCTCAAAATCCCTCTTTCCCTCCCAAACCCAGTTTTTTCCCAAAAAAAACCACTTTTTCCCCCCAAAACCCCTTTTTTCCCCTCAAAATCCCTCTTTTCCTCTCAAAACCCCCTTTTTTCCCAAAAAACCCCACTTTTTTCCCCTCAAAACCCCTTTTTTCCCCCCAAACCCCTCTTTTTCCCCAAAAAAAAACCCCTTTTTTCCCCTCAAAATCCCTCTTTCCCTCCCAAAACCCCCTTTTTTCCCTCCCAAAACCCCTTTTTTCCCAAAAAACCCCACTTTTTTCCCCCCAAAACCACTTTGTTCCCCTCAAAACCCCTCTATTCCCTCCCAAAACCCCTTTTTTCCCAAAAAACCCCACTTTTTTCCCCCAAAACCACTTTGTTCCCTCCCAAAACCCCTTTTTTCCCTCCCAAAACCCCTTTTTCCCAAAAAAACCCACTTTTTTCCCCCAAAACCACTTTGTTCCCCTCAAAATCCCTCTATTCCCTCCCAAAACCCCTTTTTTCCCTCCCAAAACCCCTTTTTTCCCAAAAAAACCCATTTTTTTCCCCCCAAAACCACTTTTTTCCCCTCAAAATCCCTCTTTTCCTCTCAAAGCCCTTTTTTCCCTCCCAAAACCCCTTTTTTCCCAAAAACCCCCACTTTTCCCCCCCAAAAAAACCCTTTTTTCCCCTCAAAATCCCTCTTTTCCTCTCAAAACCCCTTGTTTTCCCTCCCAAACCGACTTTTTTCCCCCAAAACCCACTTTTTTTCCCCAAAAAACCCACTTTTTCCCCCCAAAACCCACTTTTCCCCCCCAAACCCCACTTTTTTCCCTCAAAACTCTCTCTTTTCCCCCAAAAAACCCTCTTTTTTCCCTCAAACCCCCCTCTTTTTCCCCAACAAAGGGCCACGCGTCTCTTCTGCGACGTCTACAACCCCCAGAGCAAAACCTACTGCAAGCGCCTGCAGGTCCTGTGCCCCGAGCACTCGCGGGACCCCAAGGTGACAACCCGGGGGACAAAGGGGGGGTGCGGGGGGGGGAGGGGCCAAAGGGGCTGGGGGGGGGGGAGGGAGAGGAGGAGGGGGACGTGGGGCCCCCAGGGGGCTGGAATGGGGGGGCTGGGGGCACTTGGTGTCCCCTGTGGGTGCTCAGTGTCCCCTGTGGGTGCTCGGTGTCCCCTCTGGGTGCTCGGTGTCCCCTCAGGGCCCTGTGGGTGCTCGGTGTCCCCTCTGGGTGCTCGGTGTCCCCTCAGGGCCCTGTGGGTGCTCGGTGTCCCCTCTGGGTGCTCGGTGTCCCCTCAGGGCCCTCTGCGTGCTCGGTGTCCCCTCTGGGTGCTCAGTGTCCCCTCTGAGTGCTCAGTGTCCCCTCTGGGTGCTCGGTGTCCCCTCAGGGCCCTCTGCGTGCTCGGTGTCCCCTCTGGGTGCTCAGTGTCCCCTCAGTGTCCCCTGTGGGTGCTCAGTGTCCCCTGTGGGTGCTCGGTGTCCCCTCAGGGCCCTGTGGGTGCTCGGTGTCCCCTCTGGGTGCTCGGTGTCCCCTCAGGGCCCTCTGCGTGCTCGGTGTCCCCTCTGGGTGCTCAGTGTCCCCTCAGTGTCCCCTGTGGGTGCTCGGTGTCCCCTCAGGGCCCTGTGGGTGCTCGGTGTCCCCTCAGGGCCCTGTGGGTGCTCGGTGTCCCCTCTGGGTGCTCGGTGTCCCCTCAGGGCCCTCTGCGTGCTCGGTGTCCCCTCTGGGTGCTCGGTGTCCCCTCAGTGTCCCCCCTGGGTGCTCGTTGTCCCCTCTGGATGCCCCGTTGTCCCCTCTGGGTGCCCGTTGTCCCCTCTGGATGCCCCGTTGTCCCCCCTGGGTGCTCATTGTCCCCTCTGGATGCCCCGTTGTCCCCTCTGGATGCCCCGTTGTCCCCTCTGGGTGCTCGTTGTCCCCCCTGGATGCCCCGTTGTCCCCCCTGGATGCCCCGTTGTCCCCCCTGGATGCCCCATTGTTCCCCCTGGATGCCCCGTTGTCCCCCCTGGGTGCTCATTGTCCCCCCCGGGTGCTCATTGTCCCCTCTGGATGCCCCGTTGTCCCCTCTGGGTGCTCGTTGTCCCCTCTCAGTGCCCCGTTGTCCCCCCTGGATGCCCCCTTGTCCCCCCTGGATGCCCCCTTGTCCCCCCTGGGTGCCCCGTTGTCCCCCCTGGATGCCCCGTTGTCCCCCCCCGGGTGCCCGTTGTCACCGCCGGGTGCCGGTGGCAGGTCCCCGCGGACGAGGTGTGCGGGTGTCCCCTGGTGCGCGACGTCTTCGAGCTGACGGGCGAGTTCTGCCGCGTCCCCAAGCGCCGCTGCCACCGTCACTACTGCTGGGAGAAGCTGCGCCGCGCCGAGGTCGACCTGGAGCGCGTCCGCGTGGTGCGTCCCCCTCCCCTCGGTGGCCTCGGGGTGGCCCTGGGTGGCCTTGAGGTCCCTCGGGTGGCCTCAGGGGTCCCTCGGATGGTTTCGAGGTCCCTCAGGTGGCCTTCAAGTCCTTCAGGTGGCCTTAGGGGTCCCTCAGGTGGTTTTGAGGTCCCTTGAGTGGCTTTGGGGGTCCTTTGGGTGGCCTTAGGGGCCCCTCAGGTGGTTTTGAGGTCCCTCAGGTGGCCTTAGGGGTCCCTCAGGTGGTTTTGAGGTCCCTTGGGTGGCCTTAGGGGCCCCTCAGGTGGTTTTGAGGTCCCTCAGGTGGCCTTAGGGGTCCCTCAGGTGGTTTTGATGTCCCTCAGGTGGCCTTAGGGGTCCCTCAGGTGGTTTTGAGGTCCCTTGAGTGGCTTTGGGGGTCCTTTGGGTGGCCTTGGGGTCCCTCAGGTGGTTTCGAGGTCCCTCAGGTGGCCTTAGGGGTTCTCTAGGTGGCCTGGTGCTCCCCATGCCCCATCCTGACTGTATCTCTGTCTTATCCCGATGCTCCTCGTCTCCATGATGGATCCTGTTCCTTCTCGTCTTCATCTCCATGATGGATCCTGATCCTCCTCATCTCCACGATGGCTCCTTCTGCTCCTCCTCTTCATCTCCATGATGGATCCTGATGTTCCTCATCTCCGCGATGGCTCCTTCTGCTCCTCCTCTTCATCTCCACGATGGATCCTGATATTCCTCATCTTCATTTCTGTGATGGATCTTGATGCTCTTCATCTCCACGATGGATCCTGATATTCCTCATCTTCATTTCTGTGATGGATCTTGATGCTCTTCATCTCCATGATGGATCCTGATGTTCCTCATCTCCACTATGGCTCCTTCTGCTCCTCCTCTTCATCTCCATGATGGATCCTGATCCTCCTCATCTCCATGATGGCTCCTTCTGCTCCTCCTCTTCATCTCCACGATGGATCTTGATGTTCCTCCTCTTCATTTCTGTGATGGATCTTGATGCTCTTCATCTCCACGATGGATCCTGATGTTCCTCATCTCCACGATGGATCCTTCTGCTCCTCCTCTTCATCTCCATGATGGATCCTGATCCTCCTCATCTCCACGATGGCTCCTTCTGCTCCTCCTCTTCATCTCCACGATGGAACCTGATGCTCCTCATCTTCATTTCTGTGATGGATCCTGATCCTCCTCATCTCCACGATGGAACCTGATGCTCCTCCTCTTCATCTCCACGATGGCTCCTTCTGCTCCTCATCTTCCTTTCCATGATGGATCCTGATCCTCCTCATCTCCATGATGGCTCCTTTTGCTCCTCCTCTTCATCTCCATGATGGATCCTCCTCTTCATCTCCATGATGGCTCCTTCTGCTCCTCCTCTTCATCTCCACAATGGATCCTGATGCTCCTGATCCTCATCTCCATGATGGATCCTGATGTTCCTCATCCCCACGATGGCTCCTTCTGCTCCTGATCTTCATCTCCACGATGGCTCCTGATGTTCCTCATCTCCACGATGGCTCCTGATGCTCCTGATCTTCATCTCCACGATGGATCCTGATGTTCCTCATCTCCACGATGGCTCCTGATCTTCATCTCCGTGATGGATCCTGATGTTCCTCATCTCCGCGGTGGCTCTCGTGGTCCTGGGGCCGCAGTGGTACAAGCTGGACGAGCTCTTCGAGCAGGAGCGCAACGTGCGGGCGGCCATGACCAACCGCGCGGGGCTGCTGGCCCTCATGCTGCATCAAACCATCCAGCACGACCCCCTCACCACCGACCTGCGCACCCCCCCCTGACCCCCCAAAACCCGCGGGGACCCCCCTCACCCCCCCCCACCCCGACTGACCCCCCAAACCTCCCTCACCGCCCCCCAAGAACCCCCCCAGCCCCCCAAGGACAGCGTGACCCCCCCCCCCAGACACCCCCAAACCCCCCCAAGGACCCCCCCAAACCTCCCTCAACACCCCCCCCCCCAAAATTGTTGGGGTCCCCCCCCCCAAAATAAAGTGAGTATTGGAGCATCTATGGGGCTCGGGGGGGAGGGGTTCGGTTCTGGGCCCCCTCCCCACCAGAAGGATGGTGAGGGGTCCCTGAGCAGGTTCTGGGGTCCCCAAGAGGGTTTTGGGGTCCCTGAGATGGTTTTGAGGAGGTTTTGGGGTCCCTGAAAGGGTTTTGGGGTCCCTGAAGGGGTTTGGAGGGGGTTTTGGGGTCCCTGAGAGGGTTTTGAGGGAGTTTCAGGGTCCCTGAGGGGGTTTTGGGGGCCCTGAAGGGGGTTTGAGGTTTTTTCTGGGGTCCCTGAGAGGGTTTTGGGGACCCTGAGGGGGTTTTGAGGGTTTTTTTGGGGTCCCTGAGAGGGTTTTGAGGAGGTTTTGGGGTCCCTGAGGGGGTTTAGAGGGTTTTTTTGGGGTCCCTGAGAGGGTTTTGAGGGAGTTTTGGGGTCCCTGAGGGGGTTTTGGGGTCCCTGAGGGGGTTTTGAGGGAGTTTCGGGGTCCCTAATGGGGTTTTGAGGGAGTTTTGGGGTTCCTGAGAGGGATTTCAGGTCCCTGAGAGGGTTTTGGGGTCCCTGAAGGGGTTTTGAGGGGGTTTTGGGGCCCCTGAGGGGGTTTTGAGGTAGTTTTGGGGTCTTTGAGGGGGTTGTGAGGGTTTTTTTGAGGTCCCTGAGGGGGATTTCAGGTTCCTGAGAGGGTTTTGGGGTCCCTGAGGGGGTTTTGAGGGAGTTTTGGGGTCTCTGAGAGGGTTTTGGGGTCGCTAAGTGGGTTTAGAGGGGTTTTTTTGGGTCCCTGAGAGGGTTTTGAGGGGGTTTTGGGGACCCTGAGAGGGTTTTGAGGGAGTTTTGGGGTCCCTGAGAGGGTTTTGAGGGAGTTTCGGGGTCCCTGAAGGGGTTTTGAGGGAGTTTTGGGGTCCCTGAGAGGGATTTCAGGTCCCTGTGAGGATTTGGGGGTTCCTGAAGGGGTTTTGAGGGGGTTTTGGGGTCCCTGAGGGTGTTTTGGGGACCCTGAGAGGGTTTTGAGGTACCTGAGAGGGATTTCAGGTCCCTGAGAGGGTTTTGGGGTCCCTGAAGGGGTTTTGAGGGGGTTTTGGGGCCCCTGAGGGGGTTTTGAGGTAGTTTTGGGGTCTTTGAGGGGGTTGTGAGGGTTTTTTTGAGGTCCCTGAGGGGGATTTCAGGTTCCTGAGAGGGTTTTGGGGTCCCTGAGGGGGTTTTGAGGGAGTTTTGGGGTCTCTGAGAGGGTTTTGGGGTCGCTAAGTGGGTTTAGAGGGGTTTTTTTGGGTCCCTGAGAGGGTTTTGAGGGAGTTTTGGGTCCCTGAGAGGGTTTTCAGGTTCCTGAGGGGGTTTTGGGATCCCTGAGGGGGTTTTGGGGTCCCTGAGAGGGTTTTGAGGGACTTTTGGGGTCCCTGAAAGGGTTTTGGGGTCCCTGAGAGGGTTTTGAGGGACTTCTGGGGTCCCTGAGGGGGTTTTGAGGGGGATTTAGGGGAAACAGTGGGATTTGGGGGGGTCTTGGGAGGGAGGTTTGGGGGTCAGGAGGGAATTTGGGGGGGAGGGAAGAGAATTTGGAGGCGAAGGCCCTGGGGGTGTCGGTCGAACACGAGCCGCGTGTCTCGAGGCTTTATTGCCGCCCCGCCCCCTCCCCCGTCGTGACGTCATCAAGCTCCGCCCCTCCCCGGGGAGGCCCCGCCCCCTCATTTGCATACAGGGCGGGGAAAAGGGGGGGGGAACCTCAGAGTAAGGCGTGAGGGTTGCAAAGGGGGGTGGGGAGGAACCTCCAAGCGCCCCCCCTTGTTCCCGGGGGGGCCCCTAAAAGGGGACGGACGTGGGTGTAACCTCGAAATGAGCCCGGAGTGACCTAAGATTAACCCTAGAGGAACCTCGGAGGAACCAAGGAGGAACCTGGGAGTGAAGGGGGCGACGGTGGCTCCTCACGGAGTAACCTCAGAGGAACCCCGAGGGGGGGAGCGTGGAGGAAGCGAGGAGCGAGTAACGGGGGGGTAAAGCCCGGAGGGACCTCGGAGTAACCTCGGAGTAACCTCGGAGTAACCTCGGAGTAAGGAGGGAGCCCCCCTGGAGTAACAAGGGACCCCCCGGAGTCACCTCAGTGTGAGAAAAACCCCCTCTAGGGATCCTCCCCCCAAAGAAAAGTGCCGAGTCCTGGAGTAAGGAGTGAGTAACCTCAGAGTAAGGCGTGAGAAACCCTGGAGGAGCCTCAGAGGAGCCTCAGCACCAGCCCCCCCCCCCCCCCCCCCCCAGCCCTGGGACCCCCCCCCGAAGCCATGAGGAGCCTCAAAATAACCCTGGAGGAACCTCGGAGTAACCTTAGAGTAACCCTGGAGTAACCCCCCCTCCCCCATAGAGACTCTCATTTCTCCTCTTGTAAAAATAAAACGGGAATGGGGAGGGGGGGGGAACCCCAAAACCGAGCGAATCCCCCCCAAAAAATAAGGGAGGGGGAGCAAACTTGGGCTCCTCCACCAGTTTGGAGGCTGCTCTCCCAGTGTGGAGGCTCCTCCACCAGTCTGGGGGGCTCCTCTCCCAGTTTGGAGCCTCTTCTCCCCAGTTTGGAGGCTCCTCCACCAGTTCGAGGCTCTTCTTCCACCAGTTTGGAGGCTCCTCTCCCAGTTTGGAGGCTCCTCCACCAGTTTGAGGATCTCCTTTCCCAGTTTGGAGGCTCCTCTCCCAGTTTGGAGGCTCCTTTCCCAGTTTGGAGGCTCCTTTCCCAGTTTGGAAGCTCCTCCACCAGTTTGAGGGTCTCCTCTCCCAGTTTGGAAGCTCCTCCACCAGTTCGAGGCTCTTCTTCCACCAGTTTGGAGGCTCCTTTCCCAGTTTGGAAGCTCCTCCACCAGTTTGAGGGTCTCCTTTCCCAGTTTGGAGGCTCCTTTCCCAGTTTGGAGGCTCCTCCACCAGTTTGAGGGTCTCCTCTCCCAGTTTGGAGGCTCCTTTCCCAGTTTGGAAGCTCCTCCACCAGTTTGAGGGGCTCCTTTCCCAGTTTGGAGGCTCCTTCCCCAGTTCGGAGCCTCCTCTCCCAGTTTGGAGCCTCCTCCACCAGTTTGGAGCCTCCTCCACCAGTTTGGAGCCTCCTCTCCCAGTTCGGAGCCTCCTCTCCCAGTCTGGAGCCTCCTCTCCCAGTTTGGGGGGGTCCCCAGGGGTAGCCGCTCTCGTCCTTGGGGGCTGCGAGGGGGGGACAAGAAAGGGTTAAACCCCCCCCCCCCCAAATTTTTTGGGGTCCCCAATATTGGGGGGGGGGGGCTGAGCCCCAAATTTGAAGGGAGGGGCTCAGATTTGGGGTCCCCCTCCCTCTTTTTAGGGCCCCCCCTTTATTTTTGGGTCCCCCCCCCCCTTTTTAAGGTGAATTCTCCCCATTTTGGGGTGCCCCCCCTTTTTTTGGGGTGCTGCCCCCCCTTATTTTTTTGGGGGGGTCCCATAGGAAGGATTAGGGGGGGATTTTGGGGGGCCCCCCCCATGATTTTTCAGGGTTTTCCTACCTCCCGGGCTCAGAATTCCGTGTCGAGCACCCGGAAAGACGAGGAACCTGCTGGAAAAAGGGGGTCAAGGGCGGGGGACCCCGAAACTGGGGGGGACCCCAAATTATGGGGGGGGGACCCTAAACTATTGGGGGACCCCAAAATATGAGGGGGGGAGCAAGATTAAGGGTGGGGGAGGGGGCTGGGGGGGGTTCCCTGGGATTTTGGGGGTGTAGGATTTCAATTTGGGGGGGTCTCCAGTTTGGGGGGGGTGGTTTATGGGTTTGGGGGGGTCCCTTGGTTTTTGAGGGGGGTCCCCAGTTTTTGAGGGGTGCAGATTTCAATTTGGGGGGGGTCCCTGAGTTTGAAGAGGGATCCTCTGGGTTTGAGGGGGGTCCCCAATTTTGGGGGGGGGAAATCTATGGGTTTGGGGGGGTCCCAGGGTTTTTGAGGGGGGGTTCTCTGGGTTTGGGGGGGTCTCTGGGTTTTTGGGGGGGTCTCTAGGTTTTTGAGGGTGTCTCTGGGTTTTTGGGGGGGGTTTCTGGGTTTTTTAGGGGTGTCTCTGGGTTTTTGAGGGGTTCTCTGGATTTTTGGGGGGGTCTCTGGGTTTTGGGGGGTTCTCTGGGTTTTTGGGGGGGTTTCTGGGTTTTTTGGGGGGTCTCTGGGTTTTGGGGGGGGTGTCTGGGTTTTTGAGGGGCTCTCTGGGTTTTTGGGGGGGTTTCTGGGTTTTTGAGGGGGTTCTCTGGGTTTTTTGGGGGGGTTTCTTGGTTTTTGAGGGGGTTCTCTGGTTTTTTGGGGGGGTCTCTGGGTTTTGGGGGGGGTCTCTTGATTTTTGGGGGGCTCTCTGGGTTTTTTGGGGGACTCTCTGGTTTTTTGGGGGTGCAGATTTCAATCTTAGAGGTGTGTGTGTGTGGGGGGGTGTCTTAGGAGTTTGGGGGTGTCCGACCTTGGTGGTGGTGGGGGGGGCGACGTGGGGGGGGGCTGCGCAGCCCCGGCTCCTGCTGCAGCTGGATCTCCTTCAGCGCAAAGATGGAGGTGGCTGGAGGGGGGGAGGGGCTTATATAGCCACGCCCCCTTCCATAAGCCACGCCCCCTTTCCATAAGCCACGCCCCCTACCCTCAAGCCGCGCCCCTTTAACCCCTTCCCTCCCCTTTTAACCCCTTTTCTTGAGCCTCCAGCCCCCCCCCACCCCCTCAGGCCCCTCCCCTCCCCTCAAGCCCCGCCCCCACGCCCCCTTAAGCCCCTCCCCCTTTAGCCACGCCCCCCTTTTTAACCCTTTCCGCACTCACTGTCCGGGAGGGAGGCCACGCGGGGCCCCAGGGAGGCGAAGAAGGGATGAGCCATGGCCTGAGCGGCCGGGACCCTCCGGCGACCCTCGAACTGGGGGGGGCGGGGCTTAAGGGGGGTGGACACGCCCCCTTTGCCTTTAGCCACGCCCCCCTGGCCTTTAGCCACGCCCCCTCCGCGAGGCCGCGCCCCCCCCTCCCACCACAATCCCCCCTATGGGGGGATTGTGGTGGGGGGGGGGGCGTGGCCTCGCGTGATCACGTGATGTGGTCACGTGATGTGGTCACGTGATCACGTGGTGTGGTCACGTGGTGTGGTCACGTGATCACGTGGTGTGGTCACGTGATCATGTGGTGTGGTCACGTGATGTGGTCACGTGATCACGTGACCCTTTACCTGGAGGAGCTGCCCCAGCAGGTCGGCGCCATCGGGGTCCAGCCTGAGGGGGGGGGGGGGGAGGGGGAAAGGGGGTGAGGACCCCCCCCGCTATGGGGCAGGGACCCCTCTATGGGGCTGGGGGACCCCCCCAAACCCCCCTTCTATGGGGCTGAGCCACTCGCTATGGGGCAGGGACCCCTCTATGGGGCTGGGAGACCCCCCTAAGCCCTCGCTATGGGGCAGGGGGACCCCCCAAACCCCCTTCTATGGGGCTGAACCACTCGCTATGGGGCAGGGACCCATCTATGGGGCTGGAGGACCCCCCCAAACCCCTCGCTATGGGGCTGAACCACTCGCTATGGGGCAGGGAGACCCCCCTAACCCCTCGCTATGGGGCAGGGGGACCCCCCAAACCCCCTTCTATGGGGCTGAGCCACTCACTATGGGGCAGGGACCCCTCTATGGGGCAGGGACCCCTCTATGGGGCAGGGGGACCCCCCAAACCCCTCGCTATGGGGCTGAGACACACGCTATGGGGCAGAGAGACCCCCCTAACCCCTCGCTATGGGGCTGAACCCCTCGCTATGGGGCAGGGAGACCCCCCCTAAGCCCTCGCTATGGGGCAGGGAGACCCCCAAACCTCTCGCTATGGGGCAGGGAGACCCCTTAACCCCCCACTATGGGGCAGGGACCCCTCTATGGGGCAGGGAGACCCCCCTAAGCCCTCGCTATGGGGCAGGGAGACCCTTAAATCTCTTGCTATGGGGCTGAACCCCCCTCTATGGGGCAGGGAGACCCCCCTAACCCCCCGATATGGGGCTGAACCACTCGCTATGGGGCAGGGGCCCCTCTATGGGGCTGGGGGACCCCCCCAAACCTCTTGCTATGGGGCAGGGACCCCTCTATGGGGCAGGGGGACCCCCCCAAACCTCTCGCTATGGGGCAGGGACCCCTCTATGGGGCTGGGGGACCCCCCCAAACCTCTTGCTATGGGGCAGGGACCCCTCTATGGGGCAGGGAGACCCCCCCGCCCCCTCGCTCTGGGTCTCACCGTGGGGCGTGCTGCCGCAGCCCCTCGGCGGGGTACGGGGGGTACTTGTGGGCCCGGAACTCGGCGTTGGCCTCGATCCCCGGCCACGTCTGCTCCGTCGGCGTCCCTGGAGGCCCCAAATCCCAGAAATTCACCACAAATTCCATCAAATTCACCACAAATTCCATCAAATTCACCCAAAATTCACCCCAAATCCACCAAATTTGCCCCCAAATTCCTCAAATTTACCCCCAAATTCCCCTCAAATTCACCGAAAAGCCCTCAAATCCACCCCAAATCCTTCAAATTCCCCCCTCAATCCATCTAATTCCCCCCAAATCCCTGAAATTCGCCCCAAATTCCCCTCAAATTAAACCTAAATCACTCACATTGACCCCAAATCCCTCCAATTGACCCTAAATACCTCAAATTCACCCCAAAGCCCTCAAATTCCCCCCCAAATCCCTCAAATTAACCCGAAATTCCATCAAATTTACCCCAAAACCCCTCGAATTTACCCCCAAATCCCTCAAATTTACCCCCAAATCCCTCAAGTTCACCCCCAAATCCCTCAAATTTACCCCAAATTCCCTCAGATTCACCCTAAATTTCCCTCAAATTCACCCCAATCTCTAAAATTGCCCCAAATCTTTCAAATTCCCCCAAAATTCACGCAATTTCCTCCCAACCTCCCAAATTTCCCCCCGAGTCCTCAAATTTCCCCCAATTTTTTTCTGAATTCCCAAGTTTTTCCCCCAAATTTCCTCCCAACCTCCCAAATTTCCCCCAAATTCCCCAAATTACCCCCAAATTTTCCCTGAATACCCAAAATTTTCCCCAAATTTCCCCCAAATTTCCTCCCAACCTCCCAAATTTCTTCCAAATTCCCCCAATTTCCTCCCAACCTCCCAAATTTCCCCCAATTTTTCTTCTGAGTTCCCAAGATTTTCCCCAAATTTCCTCCCAACCTCCCAAATTTCCCCCAAATTCCCCAAATTTCCTCCCAACCTCCCAAATTTCCCCCAAATTCCCCAAATTTCCTCCCAACCTCCCAAATTTCCCCCAAACTTCCCCAAATTCCAGAAATTTCCCCTAAATTCCCCCTAAATTCCCCAAATTCCCCCTAAATTCCCCAAATTCCCCCCGAATTCCCCAAATTTCCCGCAGATTCTCCAAATTTGCCCCAAATTTCCCCCAAATTTCCTCCCAACCTCCCAAATTTCCCCCAAACTTTCCCCAAATTCCCAAAATTTCCTCCAAATTCCCCCTAAATTTGCCAAGACTCCCCCCAAAATCCCCCAAATTCCCCAAATTTCCCCCGATTTTTTTCTGAATTCCCAAGTTTTTCCCCCAAATTTCCTCCCAACCTCCCAAATTTCCCCCAAATTCCCCAAATTTCCCCTGAATACCCACAATTTTCCCCAAATTTCCCCCCGATTCCTCAAATTTCCCCCAATTTTTTTCTGAATTCCCAAGTTTTTCCCCAAATTTCCTCCCAACCTCCTAAATTTCCCCCAATTTTTCCCCGAATACCCAAAATTTTCCCCAAATTTCCCCCAAATTTCCTCCCAACCTCCCAAATTTCCCCCAAATTCCCCAAATTTCCTCCCAACCTCCCAAATTTCCCCCAAACTTTCCCCGAATTCCCAAAATTTCTTCCAAATTCCCCCTAAATTCCCCCAAATTTCCCCTAAATTCCCCAAATTCCCCCCGAATTCCCCAAATTTCCCGCAGATTCTCCAAATTTGCCCCAAATTTGCCCCAAATTTACCCCAAATTCCCCAAATTTCCCCCAAATTCCCCAAAATTCCCCAAATTTCCCCCGAATTCCCCGGCTCGCCCCGTACCGAGGAGGCGGAAGATGAAGTGCAGCTGCTCCTCCACCGTGGAGCCCGGGAAGAGCGGCCGCCCCGTCACCATCTCCGAGAAGATGCAGCCCACGCCCCTGCGCACCAGCCCTCGTGCGAGGCTCCCGGCCTCGTGCGAGGCCCCCAGAGACCCTCGTGCGACAGAGCCCTCAAACTACCCCCCTCTCACCCCCCACCCCCCCCCAGCAGCTCCCGGTCCTCGTGCGACGGCTCCGAGCTGCCACACAGCCCCCTCCCGGCCCTCGTGCGACACCCTCGTGCGAAGCCCTCGTGCGAAGAGGGGCAGAGGTTGAGGAAACGGGGGGGGTTGGGGGCACAGGGAGGGGATTTGGGGGTGGAAAGTGGATTTTGGGGGCGCAAAAGGGGGGTTTTAGGGGGCAGGGAGGAGGTTTTGGGGTTCAGGGGAGGATTTGGGGGCACAAGAAGTGGATTTTGGGGTGAAAAAAGGGGGATTTTGGGGTGCAAAAGGGGGATTTGGGGGAGTTAAAGGGGGATTTGGGGGTGCAAAAAGGTGGATTTTAGGGTGCAGGGAGGAGATTTTGGGGTTCAGGGGAGGATTTGGGGACAGAAAGTGGATTTTGGGGCTTAAAAAGGGGATTTTGGGGCACAAAAGGGGCATTTGGGGGTTCAGAGGAGGATTCTGGGGGTGTCAAATAGGATTTGGGGGCACAAAAGGGGGATCTTGGGGTGCAGGGAGGAGATTTTGGGGTTCAAGGGAGGATTTGGGGGCATAAAGTGGATTTTGGGGCGTAAAAGGTGGATTTTTGGGGCACAAAAGGGGGATTTTGGGGAGCTAAAAGGGACTTTGGGGGCAGAAAATGGATTTTGGGGCACAAAAGGGGGATTTGGGGGGCACAAAACGTGGATTTTGGGGTGCAAAAGGGGGATTTGGGGTAGAAAAGGGGGATTTGGAGGTGCAAAAGGGGGATTTGGGGGCACAAAAAGTGGATTTTGGGGCGCAAAAGGGGGATTTGAGGCGCAAAAGGTGGATTTGGGGGCACGAGAGGAGGATTTTGGGGCACGAGAGGGGGATTTGGGGGGCAGAAAGTGGATTTTGGGGCTACAAAGGGGGATTGGGGCCCCTGTAACCCCTCTTTACACCCACACGTTCCCCGTGCAAGCCCCCTGGGGTCCCTCCCAGCCCTCGTGCGAGGCCCTCGTGCGAGAGACCCCCCCAGAACCCCCCTTTTAGAGCCGTGTGAGAGCTCATCATCCTCGTGCGAGACCCCTGGGATGGCTCGGAGCCCCCTCCCACCCCCCTGAAGCCGTCGTGCGAGCCCCCTCGTGCGAGGCCGTCGTGCGAGGCCCCTCGTGCGAGGCCCCTCGTGCGCTCACCACATGTCGATCTGCGTGGAGTACTCGGTGGAGCCCAGGAGGATGTCGGGGGGCCGGTACCACAGCGTCACCACCTCGTTCGAATACGTCTTGGTCGGGATGGATTTCGCACGGGCCAGACCTGGGGGGGGGGGGGAACTGGGAGGTACTGGGAGGAACTGGGAGGGGGGATTTGGGGTCCCTAGGGGGAGAAATTGGGGGGTTTGGGGGGGAAATGGGGTCCCTGGGGGGGGGAAAATGGGGGTTTTGGGGAGAAATGGGGTCCCTGGGGGGGAAATTGGGGTGCCTGGGGGGGTAATTAGGGGGTTTGTGGGGCAATTAGGGTCCCCGGGGGTGGGTAATTGGGGGTTTTGGGGTGCAATTGGGGTCCCTGGAGGGGTAACTGGGGGGGTTTGGGGTGCAATTGGGGTCCCTAGAGGGGTAATTGGGGGTTTTGGGGTGCAAATGGGGTCCCTGGAGGGGTAATTAGGGGGTTTGGGGTCCCTGGGGGGGTAATTAGGGGGTTTGTGGGGCAATTAGGGTCCCTGGGGGGGGTAACTGGGGGTTTTGGGGTGCAATTGGGGTCCCTGGAGGGGTAATTAGGGGTTTTGGGAGGGGATTTGGGGTCCCTAGAGGGGTAATTGGGGGTTTTGGGGTGCAAATGGGGTCCCTGGAGGGGTAATTAGGGGGTTTGGGGTCCCTGGGGGGGTAATTAGGGGGTTTGTGGGGCAATTAGGGTCCCTGGGGGGGGTAACTGGGGGTTTTGGGGTGCAATTGGGGTCCCTGGAGGGGTAATTGGGGGGTTTGGGGGGGGATTTGGGGTCCCTAGGGGGAGAAATTGGGGGATTTGGGGAGAAATGGGGTCCCCGGGGGGGAAATTGGGGTGCCTGGGGGGGTAATTAGGGGGTTTGTGGGGCAATTAGGGTCCCTGGGGGTGGGTAATCGGGGGTTTTGGGGGGCAATTGGGGTCCCTGGAGAGGTAATTGGGGGGTTTGGGGGGGGATTTGGGGTCCCTAGGGGGAGAAATTGGGGGATTTGGGGGGGAAATGGGGTCCCTGGGGGCGTAATTGGGGTGCCTGGGGGGGTAATTAGGGGGTTTGTGGGGCAATTAGGGTTCCTGGGGGGGGTAATTGGGGGTTTTGGGGTGCAATTGGGGTCCCTGGAGGGGTAATTAGGGGGTTTGGGGGGGGATTTTGGGGTCCCGGGTGTGGATTTTGGGGTCCCCAGGGTGGATTTGGGGGTCAAATGCTTTAAATTTTGGGCCCTGGGGTGAATTTTGGGGTCCCTGGGTTGGATTTTGGGATCAAAGAAGAGGATTTTGGGGTCCCCAGGGTGGATTTCAGGGTCAAACGGTTGCATTTTGGGGTCCTAGAGTGGATTTTGGGGTCCCCAGGGTCGATTTTGGGGTCAAATGGTTGAATTTTGGGGTCCTAGGGTGGATTTTGGGGTCCCAGGCGTGGATTTTGGGGTCCTAGGGTGGATTTTGGGGTCCCAGGGTTAGATTTCGGGATCCTGAGGTGGATTTTGGGGCCCCAGGATTGGATTTTTGGTTCCCTGGTGTGGATTTTGGGGCCCCCGGGATGGATTTTGGGGTGGAAGAGGAGGATTTTGGGGCCCTGGGGATGGATTTGGGGGTCAAATCCTTTAATTTTGGAACCCTGGGGTGAATTTTGGGGTCCTAGAGTGGATTTTGGGGTCCCAGGCGTGGATTTTGGGGTCGAATGGTTGAATTTTGGGGCCACGGGGATGGATTTGGGGGTCAAATGCTTTAAATCTTGGACCCTGGGATGAATTTTGGGGTCCCTGGGTTGGATTTTGGGATCAAAGAAGTGGATTTTGGGGTCCCCAGGGTGGATTTCAGGGTCAAACGGTTGCATTTTGGGGTCCTAGAGTGGATTTTGGGGTCCCAGGTGTGGATTTTGGGGTCAAAGAGGTGGATTTTGGGGTCAAATGGTTGAATTTTGGGGCCCTGGGGATGGATTTTGGGGTCAAATGCTTTAAATTTGGGGCCCTGGGTTGGATTTTGGGGTCCCAGGTGTGGATTTTGGGGTCAAAGAGGTGGATTTTGGGGTCCCAGGGTGGATTTTGGGGTCCCAGGGTTAGATTTCGGGATCCTGAGGTGGATTTTGGGGCCCCAGGGTTGGATTTTTGGTTCCCTGGTGTGGATTTTGGGGCCCTGGGGATGGATTTTGGGGTGGAAGAGGAGGATTTTGGGGTCCCAGGGATGGATTTTGGGGCCCCTGGGTTGGATTTTGGGGTCCTGGGCGTGGATTTTGGGGTCCCGGGTTGGATTTTGGGGTCCCCACGGTGAATTTTGGGGTCAAATGGTTGAATTTTTGGGCCCTGGGGTGAATTTTGGGGTCCCCGGGGTGGATTTTGGGGTGAAATGGTTGGATTTTTGGGCCCTGGGTTGCATTTTGGGGTCCCCGGGATGGATTTCAGGGTCCCAGGTGTGGATTTTGGGGTCTCAGGGTGGATTTTGGGGTCCCAGGGTTAGATTTCGGGATCCTGAGGTGGATTTTGGGGCCCCAGGATTGGATTTTTGGTTCCCTGGTGTGGATTTTGGGGCCCCCGGGATGGATTTTGGGGTCAAAGAGGTGGATTTTGGGGTCCCAGGGATGGATTTTGGGGCCCCTGGGTTGGATTTTGGGGTCCCGGGTTGGATTTTGGGGTCCCCACGGTGAATTTTGGGGTCAAATGGTTGAATTTTTGGGCCCTGGGATGAATTTTGGGGTCCCCGGGGTGGAATTTGGGGCCCTGGGTTGGATTTTGGGGTCCCCAGGGTCGATTTTGGGGTCAAATGGTTGAATTTTGGGGTCCTAGGCTGGATTTTGGGGTCAAAGAGGTGGATTTTGGGGTCCCAGGGTTAGATTTCGGGATCCTGAGGTGGATTTTGGGGCCCCAGGATTGGATTTTTGGTTCCCTGGTGTGGATTTTGGGGCCCCCGGGATGGATTTTGGGGTGGAAGAGGAGGATTTTGGGGCCCTGGGGATGGATTTGGGGGTCAAATCCTTTAATTTTGGAACCCTGGGGTGAATTTCGGGGCCCTGGGTTGGATTTTGGGGTGCCGGGCATGGATTTTGGGGTCAAAGAGGTGGATTTGGGAGCCCTGGGGATGGATTTTGAGGTCAAATGCTTTAAATTTTGGACCCTGGGATGAATTTTGGGGTCCCTGGGTTGGATTTTGGGATCAAAGAAGTGGATTTTGGGGTCCCAGGGTGGATTTCAGGGTCAAACGGTCGCATTTTGGGGTCCTAGAGTGGATTTTGGGGTCCCAGGTGTGGATTTTGGGGTCAAAGAGGTGGATTTTGGGGTCAAATGGTTGAATTTTGGGGCCCCCGGGATGGATTTTGGGGTCAAATGCTTTAAATTTGGGGCCCTGGGTTGGATTTTGGGGTCCCAGGTGTGGCTTTTGGGGTCTCAGGGTGGATTTTGGGGTCCCAGGGTTAGATTTCGGGATCCTGAGGTGGATTTTGGGGCCCCAGGATTGGATTTTTGGCTCCCTGGAGCGGATTTTGGGGCCCCCGGGATGGATTTTGGGGTCAAAGAGGTGGATTTTGGGGTCCCAGGGATGGATTTTGGGGCCCCTGGGTTGGATTTTGGGGTCCTGGGCGTGGATTTTGGGGTCCCCACGGTGAATTTTGGGGTCAAATGGTTGAATTTTTGGGCCCTGGGGTGAATTTTGGGGTCCCCGGGGTGGATTTTGGGGTGAAATGGTTGGATTTTTGGGCCCTGGGTTGCATTTTGGGGTCCCCGGGATGGATTTCGGGGTCCCAGGTGTGGCTTTTGGGGTCAAAGAGGTGAATTTTGGGGGTCCCAGGGTTAGATTTCGGGATCCTGAGGTGGATTTTGGGGCCCCAGGATTGGATTTTTGGTTCCCTGGTGTGGATTTTGGGGTCCCCGGGATGGATTTTGGGGTCAAATGGTTGAATTTTGGGGTCCTAGGCTGGATTTTGGGGTCTCAGGGTGGATTTTGGGGTCCCAGAGTTAGATTTCGGGATCCTGAGGTGGATTTTGGGGCCCCAGGGTTGGATTTTTGGTTCCCTGGTGTGGATTTTGGGGCCCCCGGGATGGATTTTGGGGTGGAAGAGGAGGATTTTGGGGCCCCTGGGATGGATTTTGGGGTGGAAGAGGAGGATTTTGGGGCCCCCGGGATGGATTTCGGGGCCCCCGGGATGGATTTTGGGGTCGGCGAGGAGGATTTCGGGGTCCCCTGACCGAAGTCGGCGAGTTTGAGGTCCCCGCGGCGGCTGAGCAGCAGGTTCTGGGGTTTGAGGTCGCGGTGCAGGACTTTGTGCCGGTGGCAGAAGGCGAGACCGCGCAGCAGCTGGAACAGGAACAGCTGCCCCCCCCCCAAAAAAAACACACGACCCCGGGCCTCGCACGCTCATCGCACGCTCCTCGCACGCGCATCGCACCAGCACGGCCCCTCGCAACCCCCTGCGTGCCCCTGACCCCCTCGCACGGCCCCCTGACCCCCTTGCACGCCCCTCACGTGCCCCTGACCCCCTTGCACACCCCCCTGACCCCCTTGCACGCTCCTCTGACCCCCTTGCACACCCCCCTGACCCCCTTGCACACCCTCCTGACCCCCTTGCACGCTCCTCTGACCCCCTTGCACACCCCCTGACCCTCTCGCACGCTCCTCTGACCCCCTTGTACACCCCTATTATCCCCGTACACACCCTCCTGACCCCCTTGCACGCCCCTATTACCCCCTTGCACGCCCCCCTGAACCCCTCGCACGCCCCTATCAGCCCCTTGCACACACCCCTGACCCTCTTGCACGCTCCTCTGACCCCCTTGCACAACCCCCTGACCCCCTTGCACACCCCCTTGATCCCCGTACGCACCCCCCTGACCCCCTTACACACCCCTATTACCCCCTTGCACACCCTCCTGACCCCCTTGCACGCCCCTCACGTGCCCCTGACCCCCTTGCACACCCCCTTGATCCCCTTACACACCCTCCTGACCCCCTTGCACGCCCCTATTACCCCCTTGCACACCCTCCTGACCCCCTTGCACGCCCCTATTACCCCCTTGCACACCCCCTGACCCCCTTGCACGCCCCTATTACCCCCGTACGCACCCCCCTGACCCCCTTGCACACCCCTATTAGCCCCTTGCACACCCCCCTGACCCCCTTGCACGCCCCTATTAGCCCCTTGCACACCCTCCTGACCCCCTTGCACACCCCCTTGATCCCCTTACACACCCTCCTGACCCCCTTGCACGCCTCTATTATCCCCTTGCACGCCCCTATTATCCCCTTGCACACACCCCTGACCCCCTTGCACGCCGCTCACGTGCCCCTGACCCCCTTGAACGCCTCCCTGACCCCCTTTCACGCCCCTATTATCTCCTTGCACGCCCCCCTGACCCCTTCGTACACCCCTATTACCCCCTTGCACACCCTCCTGACCCCCTTGCACGCCTCTATTATCCCCTTGCACACCCCCTGACCCCCTTGCATGCCCCTCACGTGCCCCTGACCCCCTCGTACACCCCCCTGACCCCCTTGCACGCCCCTATTAGCCCCTTGCACACCCCCCTGACCCCCTCGCACACCCCTCGCACGCCCCTCGCACGCACCCGCACGTTGTGCATGCTGATGACGCTGCCGCAGTCGTCCAGGTATTGCTTGAGGTCCCGATCCTGGGGGGGGACCCCAAAAACAGGGGGATTTGGGGGTTCAGGGGAGGATTTGGGGGCAGAAAAGGGGATTTGGGGGTCCAGGGGAGGATTTTGGGGCACAAAAAGGGGGATTTGGGGGTTCAGGGGAGGATTTTGGGGACACAAAAAGGGGATTTTGGGGCAGAAAAGGGGGATTTGGGGGTTCAGGGGAGGATTTTGGGGCACAAAAAGGGGATTTTGGGGCAGAAAAGGGGGATTTGGGGGTTCAGGGGAGGATTTTGGGGCACAAAAAGGGGATTTTGGGGCAGAAAAGGGGGATTTGGGGGTTCAGGGGAGGATTTTGGGGCACAAAAAGGGGATTTTGGGGCAGAAAAGGGGGATTTGGGGGTTCAGGGGAGGATTTTGGGGCACAAAAAGGGGGATTTGGGGGTTCAGGGGAGGATTTTGGGGACACAAAAAGGGGATTTTGGGGCAGAAAAGGGGGATTTGGGGGTTCAGGGGAGGATTTTGGGGCACAAAAAGGGGATTTTGGGGCAGAAAAGGGGGATTTGGGGGTTCAGGGGAGGATTTTGGGGCACAAAAAGGGGATTTTGGGGCAGAAAAGGGGGATTTGGGGGTTCAGGGGAGGATTTTGGGGCACAAAAAGGGGATTTTGGGGCAGAAAAGGGGGATTTGGGGGTTCAGGGGAGGATTTTGGGGCACAAAAAGGGGATTTTGGGGCAGAAAAGGGGGATTTGGGGGTTCAGGGGAGGATTTTGGGGCACAAAAAGGGGGATTTGGGGGTTCAGGGGAGGATTTTGGGGACACAAAAAGGGGATTTTGGGGCAGAAAAGGGGGATTTGGGGGTTCAGGGGAGGATTTTGGGGCACAAAAAGGGGATTTTGGGGCAGAAAAGGGGGATTTGGGGGTTCAGGGGAGGATTTTGGGGCACAAAAAGGGGATTTTGGGGCAGAAAAGGGGGATTTGGGGGTTCAGGGGAGGATTTTGGGGCACAAAAAGGGGATTTTGGGGCAGAAAAGGGGGATTTGGGGGTTCAGGGGAGGATTTTGGGGCACAAAAAGGGGGATTTGGGGGTTCAGGGGAGGATTTTGGGGACACAAAAAGGGGATTTTGGGGCAGAAAAGGGGGATTTGGGGGTTCAGGGGAGGATTTTGGGGCACAAAAAGGGGATTTTGGGGCAGAAAAGGGGGATTTGGGGGTTCAGGGGAGGATTTTGGGGCACAAAAAGGGGATTTTGGGGCAGAAAAGGGGGATTTGGGGGTTCAGGGGAGGATTTTGGGGCACAAAAAGGGGATTTTGGGGCAGAAAAGGGGGATTTGGGGGTTCAGGGGAGGATTTTGGGGCACAAAAAGGGGATTTGGGGGCAGAAAAGGGGGATTTGGGGGTTCAGGGGAGGATTTTGGGGCAGAAAAAGGGGGATTTTGGGGCAGAAAAGGGGGATTTGGGGGTTCAGGGGAGGATTTTGGGGCACAAAAAGGCGATTTTGGGGCAAAAAAGGGGGATTTGGGGGTCCAGGGGAGGATTTGGGGGCAGAAAAGGGGATTTGGGGGTTCAGGGGAGGATTTTGGGGCACAAAAAGGGGATTTTGGGGCATAAAAGGGGGATTTGGGGGTTCAGGATTTTGGGGCAGAAAAGGGGGATTTGGGGGGTCCAGGGGAGGATTTTGGGGCACAAAAAGGGGGATTTGGGGGTCCAGGGGAGGATTTGGGGGCAGAAAAGGGGATTTGGGGGTTCAGGGGAGGATTTTGGGGCACAAAAAGGGGGATTTGGGGGTTCAGGGGAGGATTTTGGGGCAGAAAAGGGAGATTTGGGGGTTCAGGGGAGGATTTTGGGGCAGAAAAGGGGATTTGGGGGCAGAAAAGGGGGATTTGGGGGTTCAGAGGAGGATTTTGGGGCAGAAAAGGGGGATTTGGGGGTTCAGGGAAGGATTTTGGGGCACAAAAAGGGGGATTTGGGGGTTCAGGGGAGGATTCTGGGGCACAAAAAGGGGATTTGGGGGCAGAAAAGGGGGATTTGGGGGTTCAGGGGAGGATTTTGGGGCAGAAAAGGGGGATTTGGGGGTTCAGGGGAGGATTTGGGGGCACAAAAAGGGGGATTTGGGGGTTCAGGGGAGGATTTTGGGGCACAAAAAGGGGATTTGGGGGCAGAAAAGGGGGATTTGGGGGTTCAGGGGGGGATTTTGGGGCACAAAAAGGGGGATTTGGGGGTTCAGGGGAGGATTTGGGGGCACAAAAAGGGGATTTGGGGGCAGAAAAGGGGGATTTGGGGGTTCAGGGGAGGATTTGGGGCACAAAAAGGGGATTTGGGGGCAGAAAAGGGGGATTTGGGGGTTCAGGGGAGGATTTTGGGGCACAAAAAGGGGATTTGGGGGCAGAAAAGGGGGATTTGGGGGTTCAGGGGAGGATTTTGGGGCACAAAAAGGGGATTTGGGGGGCAGAAAAGGGGGATTTGGGGGTTCAGGGGAGGATTTTGGGGCACAAAAAGGGGATTTGGGGGCAGAAAAGGGGGATTTTGGGGTCCAGGGGAGGATTTTGGGGCACAAAAAGGGGATTTTGGGACAGAAAAGGGGGATTTTGGGGTTCAGGGGAGGATTTTGGGGCAGAAAAGGGGGATTTGGGGGTTCAGGGGAGGATTTTGGGGCAGAAAAGGGGGATTTGGGGGTTCAGGGGAGGATTTTGGGGCAGAAAAGGGGGATTTGGGGGTCCAGGGGAGGATTTTGGGGCACAAAAAGGGGGATTTGGGGTTCAGAGGAGGATTTTGGGGCACAAAAAGGGGGATTTGGGGTCCAGGGGAGGATTTTGGGGCACAAAAAGGGGGATTTGGGGGCAGAAAAGGGGGATTTGGGGGTTCAGGGGAGGATTTTGGGGCACAAAAAGGGGATCTGGGGGCAGAAAAGGGGGATTTGGGGGTTCAGGGAAGGATTTTGGGGCAGAAAAGGGGATTTGGGGGTCCAGGGGAGGATTTTGGGGCACAAAAAGGGGGATTTGGGGGTCCAGGGGAGGATTTTGGGGCAGAAAAGGGGGATTTGGGGGTTCAGGGGAGGATTTTGGGGCAGAAAAGGGGGATTTGGGGGTTCAGGGGAGGATTTTGGGGCACAAAAAGGGGATTTGGGGGCAGAAAAGGGGGATTTGGGGGTTCAGGGGAGGATTTTGGGGCACAAAAAGGCGATTTTGGGGCAAAAAAGGGGGATTTGGGGGTCCAGGGGAGGATTTTGGGGCACAAGAAGGGGATTTTGGGGCAGAAAAGGGGGATTTGGGGGTTCAGGGGAGGATTTTGGGGCACAAAAAGGGGATTTGGGGGCAGAAAAGGGGGATTTTGGGGTTCAGGGGAGGATTTTGGGGCACGAAAAGGGGGATTTGGGGGCAGAAAAGGGGGATTTGGGGGTTCAGGGGAGGATTTTGGGGCACAAAAAGGGGGATTTGGGGGCAGAAAAGGGGGATTTGGGGGTTCAGGGGGGGATTTTGGGGCACAAAAAGGGGATTTGGGGGCAGAAAAGGGGGATTTGGGGGTTCAGGGGAGGATTTTGGGGCACAAAAGGGGGATTTGGGGGCAGAAAAGGGGGATTTGGGGGTTCAGGGGAGGATTTTGGGGCATAAAAAGGGGATGTGGGGGCAGAAAAGGGGGATTTGGGGGTTCAGGGGAGGATTTTGGGGCACAAAAAGGGGATTTGGGGGGCAGAAAAGGGGGATTTGGGGGTTCAGGGGAGGATTTTGGGGCAGAAAAGGGGGATTTGGGGGTCCAGGGGAGGATTTTGGGGCACAAAAAGGGGATTTGGGGGTTCAGGGGAGGATTTTGGGGCAGAAAAAGGGGGATTTGGGGGTCCTGGGGAGGATTTTGGGGCACAAAAAGGGGGATTTGGGGGTTCAGGGGAGGATTTTGGGGCACAAAAAGGGGGATTTGGGGGTTCAGGGGAGGATTTTGGGGCATAAAAAGGGGATTTGGGGGCAGAAAAGGGGGATTTGGGGAGTTCAGGGGAGGATTTTGGGGCACAAAAAGGGGATTTGGGGGCAGAAAAGGGGGATTTGGGGAGTTCAGGGGAGGATTTTGGGGCACAAAAAGGGGATTTGGGGGCAGAAAAGGGGGATTTGGGGGTTCAGGGGAGGATTTTGGGGCACAAAAAGGGGATTTGGGGGCAGAAAAGGGGGATTTAGGGGTTCAGGGGAGGATTTTGGGGCAGAAAAGGGGGATTTGGGGGTCCAGGGGAGGATTTTGGGGCAGAAAAGGGGGATTTGGGGTTCAGAGGAGGATTTTGGGGCACAAAAAGGGGATTTTGGGGCAGAAAAGGGGGATTTGGGGGTTCAGGGGAGGATTTGGGGGCTCACCAGGTACTCGAAGACGAGCGTGAGGCACTGGGGGGTGTGCACGATGTCGTGCAGCGTCACCACGTTGGCGTGTTTGAGGTCCCGCAGCAGGGACACTGCTCGGGGACACGGGTCCTCGTGCGAGCCCTCGTGCGAGCCCTCGTGCGAGCCCGTCCCCCTCCGTGTCACCCCCCCCCGGCCCCGCACCCCCTCAGCGCCACCTCAGCCCCCCCCGCGCGTGTCCCCCGCGGTGTCCCCGCAGCCCTCGTGCAAACCCTCGTGCAAACCCTCGTGCAAACCCTCGTGCGAGGCCCCGCCCCAACCCCTCGACCCCGCTCTTGGCTCACACCAACCCGCTGGGTGTCCCCAAACCCCCACCCCGTGTCCCCCTCGCGGTGTCCCCAGAGCCGCGGGGCCCTGGTGCGAGCCCTCGTGCGAGCCCTCGTGCGAGCGCACCCTCGCGGATGGCCGTGCAGGGCGCCCCCTCCTCGTGCTCCAGCCGAATCTCCTTGAGGGCCACCAGGTTCTCGGTCAGTTTGCTGCGGCCCTTGTAGACGGTGGCGTAGGTGCCCTGGGGACATTGGGGACATTGGGGACACGAGGGGACGTTGGGGACACGAGGGGGACACGGAGATATTGGGGACATGAGGACATCGGGGACACAAGGGATGTGGGGGGATATGGAGATATTGGGGACACGAGGGATGTGGGGGGACACGAAGATATTGGGGACATGAGGGACACTGGGGACACGAGGGATATTGGGGACACGAGGGGGACATGAAGATATTGGGGACATGAGACACATTGGGGACACGAGGGATGTGGGGGGACACGGAGATATTGGGGACACAAGGGGACATTGGGGACATGAGGGACATTGGGGACACGAATATATTGGGGACACGGGGACATTGGGGACATGAGGGACATTGGGGACACAAGGGGGACACGGAGATATTGGGGACACGAGGACATTGGGGACACGAAGATATTGGGGACATGGGCACATTGGGGACACGAGGGACATTGGGGACACGAGGGGGACACAAGGATATTGGGGACATTGGGGACACGAGGGACGTTGGGGACATGAGGGACATTGGGGACACGAGGGGGACACGAGGATATTGGGGACATTGGGGACACGAGGGACGTTGGGGACACGAGGGACATTGGGGACACGGGGGACATTGGGGGGACACGAGGGACATCATTGGGGACACGAGGGGACGTTGGGGACACGAGGGACGTTGGGGACACGAGGGACGTTGGGGACACGAGGGATGTGGGGGACACGGAGATATTGGGGACACGAGGGGGACACGAGGGGGACATGGGGCCACGGGGCCACGGCCCCCCCTCACCTCTCCCAGTTTGTCCAGTTTGACGTAGGTCTCCAGTTTGCCGAAGCCGATCTCGGACTGGGGGGGGGGGTGACACCGTTACTGGGAGCACCGGGAGGGGCCGCACCCCCCCCCACCGGGCTGGACTGGTCCATACTGGTCTGAACTGGTCTGAACTGGTCCATACTGGTCCATACTGGTCCATACCGGTTTATACTGGTCCATACTGGTTTATACTGGTCTGTACTGGGATGTCCTACCATGACATGGTGGCTCAGAGACCACAAGAGGGGACCAGGAGACACTGGGGGGGGTTAGAAGTTGTTGCTACCCCATCCTACTGGTCCATACTGGTCCATACTGGTCCATACCGGTTTATACTGGTCCATACTGGTTTATACTGGTCTGAACTGGGATGTCCGACCATGACATGGTGGCTCAGAGACCACGAGAGGGGACCAGGAGGCACTGGGGGGGGTTAGAAGCTGTTTCTACCACATCCTACTGGGTTGTACTGGTCCATACTGGTCTATACTGGTCCATACTGGTCTATACTGGTTTATACTGGTTTATACTGGCCTGTACTGGTTTATACTGGTCCATACTGGGATGTCCGACCGTGACAAGGTGGCTCGGAGACCACGAGAGGGGACCAGGAGGCACTGGGGGGGGTTAGAAGCTGTTCCTACCCCATCCTACTGGGTTGTACTGGTTCATACTGGTCCATACTGGTTTATACTGGTCCATACTGGTCCATACTGGTCCATACTGGTCTATACTGGTCCATACTGGTTTATACTGGTCTGTACTGGGATGTCCTACCATGACATGGTGGCTCAGAGACCACGAGAGGGGACCAGGAGGCACTGGGGGGGGTTAGAAGCTGTTCCTACCGCATTCTACTGGGTTGTACTGGTTCATACTGGTTCATACTGGTCTATACTGGTCTATACTGGTTTGTACTGGTCTATACTGGTCCATACTGGTTTATACTGGTTTATACCGGGACGCACCAGGGAGACGCGGCGCAGGCGGCGGCTGAGGGGCGCGGGCAGCCCCCCCTCGGGCACCCGGGGATCCGCCGGCAGCGACAGCCGCTTGTTGATGTCCTGGGGGGGGGGGCAAGGGGGGCACCCCAGTTACCCCCCCCCACCCCTAATTGCCCCCCCCGAACCCCTAATTGCCCCCCCCCGAACCCCTAATTGCCCCCCCAGACCCCTAATTGCCCCCCCAGACCCTTAATTACCCCCCCAGGACCCCCAAATTGCCTCCCAGGACCCCTAATTACCCCCCAGCCCCCCTAATATCACCCCCAGGGACCCTAATTACCCCCCCAGGACCCCCAATTGCACCCCAGGACCCCTAATTACCCCCCCATGGACCCCTAATTACCCCCTCCGCACCCCAAATTGCCTCCCAGGACCCCTAATTGCCCCCCAGGACCCCCAATTCCCCCCTCCAACCCCCCTATTCCCCCCCCCCAGGACCCCCCCAAACACCCCTAAGCCCCCCCTGAATTGCCCCCAAACCCCCTCAATCCCTCCCCAGGACCCCCCCCAAATGCCCCCAGACCCCCCTAAAGCCCCTCAATCCCCCCCCAACCCCCCCTCAAACACCCCCAGACCCCCTCAATCCCGCCCAAATGCCCCCAGGCCCCCCCAAACCCCCTCAATTGCCCCCCAAACACCCCCAGGACCCCCCAAACCCCCTCAATTCCCCCCCCAGAACACCCCCAAATGCCCCCAGGACCTCCCCAAACTCCCTCAATCACCCCCCCAAACACCCCCAGACCCCCCCAAACCCCCTCAATCCCCCTCTAAATGCCCCCTAGGACCCCCCAAACCCCCTCAATCTTCCCCAATGCCCCCCCAAACCCCCTCAAATGCCCCCCAGCCCCCCCCAAACCCCATCAATCCCCCTCTAAATGCCCCCCAGACCCCCCCAAACCCCCTCAATCCCCCCTCAAATGCCTCCAGGCCCCCCCAAACCCCATCAATCCCCCTCTAAATGCCCCCTAGGACCCCCTGGACTCCCCCCAAACCCCCTCAATTTTCCCCAATACCCCCCCAAAACCCCTCAAATGCCCCCCAGCCCCCCCCAAAGCCCATCAATCCCCCCCCAAATGCCCCCAGGCCCCCCCAAACCCCATCAATCCCCCCCCAAACGCCCCCAGGACCCCCCAAACCCTCCTCAATCTCCACCTAGAACACCCCCAAATGCCCCCAGGACCCCCCAAACCCCATCAATCACCCCCCCAAACGCCCCCAGACCCCCCCAAACCCCCTCAATCTTCCCCAATGCCCCCCCAAAACCCCTCAAATGCCCCCTAGGACCCCCCCAAACCACCTCAATCCCCCCCAGACCCCCCCAAACCCCCTCAAATGCCCCCCCAAACCCCCTCAATCCCCACCAGACCCCCCCCAAACCCCCTCAATCCCCCCTCAAATGCCTCCAGGCCCCCCCAAACCCCCTCAATCCCCCTCTAAATGCCCCCTAGGACCCCCTGGACCCCCCAAAACCCCCTCAATTTTCCCCAATACCCCCCCAAAACCCCTCAAATGCCCCCCAGCCCCCCTCTAAATGCCCCCCAGCCCCCCCCAAACCCCCTCAAATGCCCCCCAGGCCCCCCTAAATCCCTCCCAGGCCCCCCCAATCTCCCCCCAGGCCCCCCTAAACCCCCTCAAATGCCCTCAGGACCCCCCCAAACCTCATTGGATCCGGGCCGGGTTTGGGGGTGCCGCAGGCGCAGGCGCACGGGGGACCCCACCCCCTCCGAGGACGCCCCCGAGGGGGGGTCGCTCTCCCCGTCAGACCCCATGCGCCCCTCGTCCGGCCCCGCCTCTGCGATTGGGGGGGGGGGGGGTGGGGGGTCAGAGCACCCCAAAAACACACAGACACCCCCAAATCCACCCCCGGGACATCAAACCCCTGGGACCCCCCCCCAAAATCCATCCAGGGTATCGTGGGACCCCAAAACCCTGGGACCACCCCCCCCACACACATCCATCCAGGATATTGAGGGACCCCACCCCAAGGACCCCCCCAAAACCCCCAGGGACCCCAAAACCCTCCCAGAACCCCAATTTCCCCCCAGGGACACCCCCAAACCCCTCAGAGACAACCTGGGATCCCCTAAACCCCCTCCCAGGGACCCCAAAACCCTCCAGGACACCCCGAGACCCCCTCAACCCCCCCCAGAGACCCCAAAAACCCACCAGAGACCCCCCCCCAATCCCCCCCGGACACCCTGGGACCCCCCCAAAACCCCCCAGGGACTCCAACCCCCCCCCAGTGGCCCCAAAACCCCCCAGGGACACCCCTAAAACCACCAGGGACAAGCTGGGACCCCCCAAAATCCCCCCCAGGGACCACAAACCCCACCCGGGACCCCAAAAACCTCACAGAGACCCCCCCAAAACCCTCCAAGACACCCTGTGACCCCCTCCAAACCCCCCCAGGGACCCCCCAAACCCCTCAGGGACCCCCCCAAACCCCTCAGAGACCCCCCAAACCCCTCCAGGGACCCCAAGGGAGTTTTGGGGGGCCCCTGGGGACACAGGAAAGGGGGGGGGGAGGGCGGGTGTGGGGACAGATGGGGACACGGTGGGGGGGGGCACAGGGACAGATGGGGACCCCGCGGGGGGGGGGAGGGACATGAGGGGGGGCTCTTAAAGGCCCAGGGCACCCCAAAACCCCCCCTTAAAGACCCAGGGACCCCCAAAACTCTCTTTTAAAGACCCAGGGACCCCCAACCCCCCCCCCTTAAAGACCCAGGGACCCCCAAAACTCTCTTCTAAAGACCCAGGGACCCCCCAACCCCCCCCTTAAAGACCCAGGGACCCCCAAAACTCTCTTTTAAAGACCCAGGGACCCCCCAAACCCCCCCTTAAAGACCCAGGGACCCCCAAAACTCTCTTTTAAAGACCCAGGGACCCCCAAAACCCCCCTTAAAGACCCAGGGACCCCCAAAACTCTCTTCTAAAGACCCAGGGACCCCCAAACCCCCCCTTAAAGACCCAGGGACCCCCAAAACTCTCTTTTAAAGACCCAGGGACCCCCAAACCCCCCCTTAAAGACCCAGGGACCCCCAAAACTCTCTTCTAAAGACCCAGGGACCCCCAAACCCCCCCTTAAAGACCCAGAGACCCCCCAAAACTCTCTTCTAAAGACCTAGGGACCCCCCAACCCCCCCCTTAAAGACCCAGGGACCCCCAAAACTCTCTTTTAAAGACCCAGGGACCCCCTAACCCCCCCCTTAAAGACCCAGGGACCCCCAAAACTCTCTTTTAAAGACCCAGGAACCCCCCAACCCCCCCCTTAAAGACCCAGGGACCCCCCCAAAACTCTCTTTTAAAGACCCAGGGACCCCCAAAACCCCCTTTAAAGACCCAGAGACCCCCCAAAACTCTCTTCTAAAGACCCAGGGACCCCCAAACCCCCCCCTTAAAGACCCAGGGACCCCCAAAACTCTCTTTTAAAGACCCAGGGACCCCCCAAACCCCCCCTTAAAGACCCAGAGACCCCCCAAAACTCTCTTCTAAAGACCCAGGGACCCCCCAACCCCCCCCTTAAAGACCCAGGGACCCCCAAAACTCTCTTTTAAAGACCCAGGGACCCCCAAAACCCCCTTTAAAGACCCAGAGACGCCCCGAAACGCTCCCTTAAAGGGCCAGGGACCCCAAAATCTTGCTCCCTCCCCCCAAAAAAAGGAGGCGGGGGGCCCCCCCCCTCACCGCTGTCGCTGCCGGGGCCGTCGGGGGGGTCCCCCAAACTCTTGTCGGGGCCGCGGCCCCCCCGCAGCGTCATCGACAGCTGCCGCTTGATCTTCTTCATGCGGTCCATTGCGGGGCCTGCGACACCCCAAAAGGTTTGGGGGGGGACCCCCAAACCCCTAGGAACTCCCCCCAAACCCCTGGGACCCCCTCCAAACCCCTGGGAGCCCCCCCAAACCCCCCTAGGACCTCCACAAACCCCTAGGACCTCCCCCCCCCCAAACCTCTAGGACTCCCCGAAACCCTTAGGACTCCCCCAAAACCGCGGGACCCCCCCCAAAAATCCATGGGGGACCCCCCAACCCTGAGCCCCCCCAAACCCTGAGCCCCCCAAACTCTCTGAACCCGCAATCCTGAGCCCCCCAAACCCCTCCTACCCCCTCAACCCTGACACCCCAAAACCCCTGGGCTCCCCAAAACCCCTTCTGCCCCCCAACCCCTGAGCCCCCCCAAACCCTGAGCCCCCAAATCCCTTCTGCCCCCCCCCAAACCCCTGAGCCCCCCTCAAACCCCTTCTGACCCCCCCCAAACCCTCTGTGCCCCCCAACCCCGGTGCCCCCCCCCCCCACCTTGAACATCCCCAAAACCCGGAGCCCCCCCAAACCCCCTTGTGTCCCCCAACCCTCTGTGTCTCCCCAAACTCCCTGAGCCCCAGCCCTGAGCCCCCCCAAACCCCTCCTGACCCCCCAAACCCCTTCTGCCCCCCCAAACCCCTTCTACCCCCCCTCAGACCCCCCCAAACCCCTTCTGCCCCCCCTGACCCCCTGAGCTCCCCCCCTCAGGGCCCCTCAAGCCCCCTCCAGCCCCCCCAAACCCCTTCTGCCCCCCCTCAGACCCTCCAATCCCCTCTGCCCCCCCAAACCCCTTTTGCCCCCCCCTCAGGACTTCTCAAGCCTCTCAGGGCCCCCCAAACCTCTTCTACCCCTCTCAGACCCCCCCAAACCCCTTCTGCCCCCCCCTCAGGACCCCTCAAGCCTCTCAGGGCCCCCCAAACCTCTTCTACCCCCTCTCAGCCCCCCCAAGCCCCTTCTGCCCCCCCTCAAACCCCTCCTGCCCCCCCTCAGCCCCCCCAAACCCCTTTTGCCCTCCCCTCAGGACCCCTCAAGCCCCCTCAGCCCCCCCAAACCCCTCAGCCCCCCATAAACCCCTCCTGCCCCCCCTCAGCCCCCCCCAAACCCCTTTCCCCCCCCCCCCTCAGGGCCCCTCAAGCCCCTCAGGCCCCCTCAGCCCCCCCCCCCCCCCCCTCAGGGCCCCTCAGGCCCCCTCCGCCCCCCCCTTACCGGTGTCAGCGCCGCGGGGCCATGCTGGGCTGGGCCGGGCTGGGCCGGGCCCGACCCCCGGGGGCTCCGGTCGGGCCGGGCCGGGCTTGTTGGGGGGGGGTGGGGGGCGGCGGCGGCGGCACCGGGAGCGCGGGGGGAGGGAACCGGGGAGGGGGGGGGGGGGGCGGGGAGGAGGGGGGGAGTTGAGGGGCGGGAGGGGCGGAGGGGGGGGCGGTGTCAAGATGGCGTCGCGCGCGGTGACGTCACGCGCCGCAGGGGGGGCGGAGGCAAGATGGCGTCGCGCGCGATGACGTCACGCGCCGCGGGGGGGGGGGCGGGCGGGGCCGAGGCGGGAAACCCCGCCCGGGGACGGGGACCACGTGACCGGCTCCCCCGGTGTGGGGGGGGGAAAAGCACGTGACCTCGCGCGGCGGGGAGCCACGTGATCGCTCCCCGCGGGGAACCACGTGACCGGGCGCCGAGGCGGGAAAACCCGCCCGCTGACAGAGACCACGTGACCGCGCGCCACACCACACCACC
>NW_027207033.1:0-67525 GCF_032191515.1 Phaenicophaeus curvirostris | reverse complement strand
GCAAGCTGCAGATTCCCTCCTAACAGCAAGCTTTAGGATAGGGTACTGAATTGTAACTTACTTTCGCCTAATAATGCGTTTTTAGCAAAGAGAGTATCTCCCGCAGGGAAGCTGCTACCATCAAATGTTTGCCCTCATTAGACTCCCCTCTGGAAGCGCTTTCACTGCAAGGTGCAGATTCCCTCCTAACAGCAAGCTTTAGGATAGGGTACTGAATTGTAACTTAACTGCGGCTAATAATGCGATTTTGGAAAAGAGACTATCTCCCGCAGGGAAGCTGCTACCATCAAATGTTTGCCCTCGTTAGACTCCCCTCTAGAAGCGCTTTCACTGCAAGCTGCAGATTCCCTCCTAACAGCAAGCTTTAGGATAGGGTACTGAATTGTAACTTACTTTCGCATAATAATGCGATTTTGGAAAAGAGAGTATCTCCCGCAGGGAAGCTGCTACCATCAAATGTTTGCCCTCATTAGACTCCCCTCTGGAAGCGCTTTCACTGCAAGCTGCAGATTCCGTCATAACAGCTAGCTTTAGGATAGTGTGCTGAATTTTAACTTACTTTCGCCTAATAATGCGATTTTGGAAAAGAGACTATCTCCCGCAGGGAAGCTGCTACCATCAAATGTTTGCCCTCGTTAGACTACCCTCTGGAAGCGCTTTCACTGCAAGCTGCAGATTCCCTCCTAACAGCAAGCTTTAGGATAGGGTGCTGAATTGTAACTTACTTTCGCCTAATAAAGCGATTATGGCAAAAAGACTGTCTCCCGCAGGAAAGCTGCTACCATCAAATGTTTGCCCTCGTTAGACTCCCCTCTGGAAGCGCTTTCACTGCAAGCTGCAGATTCCCTCCTAACAGCAAGCTTTAGGATAGTGTACTGAATTGTAACTTACTTTCGCCTAATAAGGCGTTTTTAGCAAAGAGAGTATCTCCCGCAGGGAAGCTGCTACCATCAAATGTTTGCCCTCGTTAGACTCCCCTCTGGAAGCGCTTTCACAGCAAGCTGCAGATTCCCTCCTAACAGCAAGCTTTAGGATAGGGTACTGAATTGTAACTTACTTTCGCCTAATAATGCGATATTGGGAAATAGACTATCTACCGCAGGGAAGCTGCTACCATCAAATGCTGGCTCTCGTTAAATTCCTCTCTTGAAGCACTTTCTCTGCAAGCTGCAGATTCCCTCCTAACAGCAAGCTTTAGGATAGGGTACTGAATTGTATCTTAACTGCAGCTAATAATGCGATTTTGGCAAAGAGAGTATCTCCCGCAGGGAAGCTGCTACCATCAAATGTTTGCCCTCATTAGACTCCCCTCTGGAAGCGCTTTCACTGCAAGGTGCAGATTCCCTCCTAACAGCAAGCTTTAGGATAGGGTACTGAATTGTAACTTATTTTCGCCTAATAATGCGATTTTGGCAAAGAGAGTATCTCCCGCAGGGAAGCTGCTACCATCAAATGTTTGCCCTCGTTAGACTCCCCTCTGGAAGCGCTTTCTCTGCAAGCTGCAGCTTCCCTCCTAACAGCAAGCTTTAGGATAGGGTACTGAATTGTAACTTAACTGCGGCTAATAAGGCGATATTGGAAAAGAGAGTATCTCCCGCAGGGAAGCTGATACCATCAAATGTTTGCCCTCTTTAGACTCCCCTCTGGAAGCGCTTTCACTGCAAGCTGCAGATTCCCTCCTAACAGCAAGCTTTAGGATAGGGTGCTGAATTGTAACTTACTTTCGCCTAATAATGCGATTTTGGCAAAGAGAGTATCTCCCGCAGGAATGCTGCTACCATCAAATGTTTGCCCTCATTAGACTCCCCTCTGGAAGCGCTTTCACTGCAAGCTGCAGATTCCCTCCTAACAGCAAGCTTTAGGATAGGGTACTGAATTGTATCTTACTTTCGCCTAATAATGCGTTTTTAGCAAAGAGAGTATCTCCCGCAGGGAAGCTGCTACCATCAAATGTTTGCCCTCATTACACTCCCCTCTGGAAGCGCTTTCACTGCAAGCTGCAGATTCCCTCCTAACAGCAAGCTTTAGGATAGGGTACTGAATTGTAACTTAATTTGCCTAAAAATGCGTTTTTAACAAAGAGAGTATCTCCCGCAGGGAAGCTGCTACCATCAAATGTTTGCCCTCATTAGACTACCCTCTGGAAGCGCTTTCTCTGCAAGCTTCAGATTCCCTCCTAACAGCTAGCTTTAGGATAGGGAACTGAATTGTAACTTACTTTCGCCTAATAATGCGATTATGGCAAAGAGACAATCTCCCGCAGGGTAGTTGCTACCATCAAATGCTGGCTCTGGTTAGATTCCTCTCTTGAAGCACTTTCACTGCAAGCTGCAGATTCCCTCCTAACAGCAAGCTTTAGGATAGGGTACTGAATTGTAACTTACTTTCGCCTAATAATGCGTTTTTAGCAAAGAGAGTATCTCCCGCAGGGAAGCTGCTACCATCAAATGTTTGCCCTCGTTAGACTCCCCTCTGGAAGCGCTTTCAATGCAAGCTGCAGATTCCCTCCTAACAGCAAGCTTTAGGATAGGGTCGTGAATTGTAACTTAACTGCAGCTAATAAGGCGATATTGGCAAAGAGAGTATCTCCCGCAGGGAAGCTGCTACCATCAAATGTTTGCCCTCATTAGACTCCCCTCTGGAAGCGCTTTCACTGCAAGCTGCAGATTCCCTCCTAACAGCAAGCTTTAGGATAGGGTACTGAATTGTAACTTAGTTTCGGCTAATAAGGCGATATTGGCAAAGAGAGTATCTCCCGCAGGGAAGCTGCTACCATCAAATATTTGCCCTCATTAGACTCTCCTCTGGAAGCGCTTTCACTGCAAGCTGCAGATTCCCTCCTAAAAGCTAGCTTCAGGATAGGGTACTGAATTGTAACTTACTTTCGGCTAATAATGCGATTTTGACAAAGATAGTATCTCCCGCAAGGAAGCTGCTACCATGAAGTGTTTGCCCTCATTAGACTCCCCTCTGGAAGCGCTTTCACTGCAAGCTGCAGATTCCCTCCTAACAGCAAGCTTTAGGATAGGGTACTGAATTGTAACTTACTTTCGCCTAATAAGGGGTTTTTAGCAAAGAGAGTATCTCCCACAGGGAAGCTGCTACCATTAAATGTTTGCCCTCGTTAGACTCCCCTCTGGAAGCGCTTTCACTGCAAGCTGCAGATTCCCTCCTAACAGCAAGCTTTAGGACAGTGTACTGAATTGTATCTTACTTTTGCCTAATAATGCGATTTTGGAAAAGAGACTATCTCCCACAGGGAAGCTGCTACCATAAAATGCTGGCTCTCGTTAGATTCCTCTCTTGAAGCACTTTCACTGCAAGCTGCAGATTCCCTCCTAACAGCAATCTTTAGGATAGGGTACTGAATTGTAACATAACTGCGGCTAATAAGGCGATATTGGAAAAGAGAGTATCTCCAGCAGGGAAGCTGCTAACATCAAATGTTTGCCCTCTTTAGACTCCCCTCTGGAAGCTCTTTCACTGCAAGCTGCAGATTCCCTCCTAACAGCAAGCTTTAGGATAGGGTACTGAATTGTAACTTACTTTCGCCTAATAATGCGATTTTGGCAAAGAGAGTATCTCCCGCAGGGAAGCTGCTACCATCAAATGTTTGCCCTCGTTAGACTCCCCTCTGGAAGCGCTTTCACTGCAAGCTGCAGATTCCCTCCTAACAGCAAGCTTTACGATAGGGTACTGAATTGTAACTTACTTTCGCCTAAAAAGGCGTTTTTATCAAAGAGAGTATCTCCCACAGGGAAGCTGCTACCATCAAATGTTTTCCCTCGTTAGACTCCCCTCTGGAAGCGCTTTCACTGCAAGCTGCAGATTCCCTCCTAACAGCAAGCTTTAGGATAGGGTACTGAATTGTAACTTACTTTCGCCTAATAATGCGTTTTTGGCAAAGAGAGTATCTCCCGCAAGGAAGCTGCTACCATCAAGTGTTTGCCCTCCTTAGACTCCCCTCTGGAAGCGCTTTCACTGCAAGCTGCAGATTCCCTCCTAACAGCAAGCTTTAGGATAGGGTACTGAATTGTATCTTAACTGCGGCTAATAATGCGATTTTGGCAAAGAGAGTATCTCCCGCAGGGAAGCTGCTACCATCAAATGTTTGCCCTCATTAGACTCCCCTCTGGAAGCGCTTTCACTGCAAGCTGCAGATTCCCTCCTAACAGCAAGATTTAGGATAAGGTACTGAATTGAAACTCACTTTCGCCTAATAATGCGATTTTGGGAAAGAGAATATCTCCCGCAGGGAAGCTGCTACCATCAAATGTTTGCCCTCATTAGACTCCCCTCTGGAAGCGCTTTCACTGCAAGCTGCAGATTCCCTCCTAACAGCAAGCTTTAGGATAGGGTACTGAATTGTAACTTACTTTCGCCTAATAATGCGATTTTGGCAAAGAGAGTATCTCCCGCAGGGAAGCTGCTACCATCAAATGTTTGCCCTCGTTAGACTCCCCTCTGGAAGCGCTTTCACTGCAAGCTGCAGATTCCCTCCTAACAGCAAGCTTTAGGATAGGGTACTGAATTGTAACTTACTTTCGCCTAATAATGCGATTTTGGAAAAGAGACTATCTCCCGCAGGGTAGCTGCTACCATCAAATGCTGGCTCTCGTTAGGTTCCTCTCTTGAAGCACTTTCACTGCAAGCTGCAGATTCCCTCCTAACAGCAAGCTTTAGGATAGGGTACTGAATTGTAACTTACTTTCGCCTAATAATGCGTTTTTAGCAAAGAGAGTATCTCCCGCAGGGAAGCTGCTACCATCAAATGTTTGCCCTCGTTAGACTCCCCTCTGGAAGCGCTTTCACTGCAAGCTGCAGATTCCCTCCTAACAGCAAGCTTTAGGATAGGGCACTGAATTGTAACTTACTTTCGCCTAATAATGCGATTTTGGCAAAGAGAGTATCTCCCGCAGGGAAGCTGCTACCATCAAATGTTTTCCCTCGTTAGACTACCCTCTGGAAGCGCTTCCACTGCAAGCTGCAGATGGCCTCCTAACAGCAAGTTTATGATAGGGTACTGAATTGTAACTTATCTGCGGCTAATAATGCGATTTTGGAAAAGAGAGTATCTCCCGCAGGGAAACTGCTACCATCAAATGTTTGCCCTCGTTAGACTCCCCTCTGGAAGCGCTTTCACTGCCAGCTGCAGATTCCCTCCTAACAGCAAGCTTTAGGATAGGGTACTGAATTGTAACTTACTTTCGCCTAATAATGCGATATTGGCAAAAAGAATACCTCCCGCAGGGAAGCTGCTACCATCAAATATTTGCCCTCATTAGACTCCCCTCTGGAAGCGCTTTCACTGCAAGCTGCAGATTCCCTCCTAACAGCAAGCTTTAGGATAGGGTACTGAATTGTAACTTACTTTCGCCTAATAATGCGATTTTGGCAAAGAGAGTATCTCCCGCAGGGAAGCTGCTACCATCAAATGTTTGCCCTCATTACACTCCCCTCTGGAAGCGCTTTCACTGCAAGCTGCAGATTCCCTCCTAACAGCAAGCTTTAGGATAGGGTACTGAATTGTAACTTAACTGCGGCTAATAAGGTGATTATGGCAAAGAGAGTATCTCCCGCAGGGAAGCTGCTACCATCAAATGTTTGCCCTCATTAGACTCCCCTCTGGAAGCGCTTTCACTGCAAGCTTCAGATTCCCTCCTAACAGCAAGCTTTAGGATAGGGTACTGAATTGTAACTTATCTGCGGCTAATAAGGCGATTTTGGGAAAGAGAATATCTCCCGCAGGGAAGCTGCTACCATCAAATGTTTGCCCTCATTAGACTCCCCTCTGGAAGCGCTTTCACTGCAAGCTTCAGATTCCCTCCTAACAGCAAGCTTTAGGATAGGGTACTGAATTGTAACTTATCTGCGGATAATAAGGAGATTTTGGGAAAGAGAATATCTCCCGCAGGGAAGCTGCTACCATCAAATGTTTGCCCTCATTAGACTCCCCTCTGGAAGCGCTTTCACTGCAAGCTGCAGATTCCCTCCTAACAGCAAGCTTTAGGATAGGGTACTGAATTGTAACTTATCTGCGGCTAATACGGCGATTTTGGGAAAGAGAATATCTAAAGCAGGGAAGCTGCTACCATCAAATGTTTGCCCTCATTAGACTCCCCTCTGGAAGCGCTTTCACTGCAAGCTGCAGATTCCCTCCTAACAGCAAGCTTTAGGATAGGGTACTGAATTGTAACTTAACTGCGGCTAATAAGGCGATTATGGCAAAGAGAGTATCTCCCGCACGGAAGCTGCTACCATCAAATGTTTGCCCTCATTAGACTCCCCTCTGGAAGCGCTTTCACTGCAAGGCTGTAGATTCCCTCCTAACAGCAAGCTTTAGGATAGGGTACTGAATTGTAACTTACTTTCGCCTAATAATGCGATTTTGGCAAAGAGAGTATCTCCCGCAGGGAAGCTGCTACCATCAAATGTTTGCCCTCATTAGACTCCCCTCTGGAAGCGCTTTCACTGCAAGCTGCAGATTCCCTCCTAACAGCAAGCTTTAGGATAGGGTACTGAATTGTAACTTAACTGCGTCTAATAAGGCGATTATGGCAAAGAGAGTATCTCCCGCAGGGAAGCTGCTACCATCAAATGTTTGCCCTCATTAGACTCCACTCTGGAAGCGCTTTCACTGCAAGCTGCAGATTCCCTCCTAACAGCAAGCTTTAGGATAGGGTACTGAATTGTAACATATCTGAGGCTAATAAGGCGATTTTGGGAAAGAGAATATCTCCCGCAGGGAAGCTGCTACCATCAAATGTTTGCCCTCATTAGACTCCCCTCTGGAAGCGCTTTCACTGCAAGCTGCAGATTCCCTCCTAACAGCAAGCTTTAGGATAGGGTACTGAATTGTAACTTATCTGCGGCTAATAAGGCGATTTTGGCAAAGAGAATATCTCCAGCAGGGAAGCTGCTACCATCAAATGTTTGCCCTCATTAGACTCCCCTCTGGAAGCGCTTTCAAAGCAAGCTGCAGATTCCCTCCTAACAGCAAGCTTTAGGATAGGGTACTGAATTGTAACTTACTTTCGCCTAATAATGCGATTTTGGCAAAGAGAGTATCTCCCGCAGGGAAGCTGCTACCATCAAATGTTTGCCCTCATTAGACTCCCCTCTGGAAGCGCTTTCACTGCAAGCTGCAGATTCCCTCCTAACAGCAAGCTTTAGGATAGGGTACTGAATTGTAACTTAACTGCGGCTAATAAGGTGATTATGGCAAAGAGAGTATCTCCCGCAGGGAAGCTGCTACCATCAAATGTTTGCCCTCGTTAGACTCCCCTCTGGAAGCGCTTTCACTGCAACTGCAGATTCCCTCCTAACAGCAAGCTTTAGGTTAGAGTACTGAATTGTAACTTACTTTCGCTTAATAATGCGATTTTTGCAAAGAGAGTATCTCCCGCAGGGAAGCTGCTACCATCAAATGTTTGCCCTCATTAGACTCCCCTCTGGAAGCGCTTTCACTGCAAGCTTCAGATTCCCTCCTAACAGCAAGCTTTAGGATAGGGTACTGAATTGTAACTTATCTGCGGCTAATAAGGCGATTTTGGGAAAGAGAATATCTCCCGCAGGGAAGCTGCTACCATCAAATGTTTGCCCTCATTAGACTCCCCTCTGGAAGCGCTTTCACTGCAAGCTTCAGATTCCCTCCTAACAGCAAGCTTTAGGATAGGGTACTGAATTGTAACTTATCTGCGGCTAATAAGGAGATTTTGGGAAAGAGAATATCTCCCGCAGGGAAGCTGCTACCATCAAATGTTTGCCCTCATTAGACTCCCCTCTGGAAGCGCTTTCACTGCAAGCTGCAGATTCCCTCCTAACAGCAAGCTTTAGGATAGGGTACTGAATTGTAACTTATCTGCGGCTAATACGGCGATTTTGGGAAAGAGAATATCTAAAGCAGGGAAGCTGCTACCATCAAATGTTTGCCCTCATTAGACTCCCCTCTGGAAGCGCTTTCACTGCAAGCTGCAGATTCCCTCCTAACAGCAAGCTTTAGGATAGGGTACTGAATTGTAACTTAACTGCGGCTAATAAGGCGATTATGGCAAAGAGAGTATCTCCCGCACGGAAACTGCTACCATCAAATGTTTGCCCTCATTAGACTCCCCTCTGGAAGCGCTTTCACTGCAAGGCTGTAGATTCCCTCCTAACAGCAAGCTTTAGGATAGGGTCCTGAATTGTAACGTACTTTCGCCTAATAATGCGATTTTGGCAAAGAGAGTATCTCCCGCAGGGAAGCTGCTACCATCAAATGTTTGCCCTCATTAGACTCCCCTCTGGAAGCGCTTTCACTGCAAGCTGCAGATTCCCTCCTAACAGCAAGCTTTAGGATAGGGTACTGAATTGTAACTTAACTGCGTCTAATAAGGCGATTATGGCAAAGAGAGTATCTCCCGCAGGGAAGCTGCTACCATCAAATGTTTGCCCTCATTAGACTCCACTCTGGAAGCGCTTTCACTGCAAGCTGCAGATTCCCTCCTAACAGCAAGCTTTAGGATAGGGTACTGAATTGTAACTTACTTTCGCCTAATAATGCGATTTTGGCAAAGAGAGTATCTCCCGCAGGGAAGCTGCTACCATCAAATGTTTGCCCTCGTTAGACTCCCCTCTGGAAGCGCTTTCACTGCAAGCTGCAGATTCCCTCCTAACAGCAAGCTTTAGGATAGGGTACTGAATTGTAACATATCTGAGGCTAATAAGGCGATTTTGGGAAAGAGAATATCTCCCGCAGGGAAGCTGCTACCATCAAATGTTTGCCCTCATTAGACTCCCCTCTGGAAGCGCTTTCACTGCAAGCTGCAGATTCCCTCCTAACAGCAAGCTTTAGGATAGGGTACTGAATTGTAACTTATCTGCGGCTAATAAGGCGATTTTGGCAAAGAGAATATCTCCAGCAGGGAAGCTGCTACCATCAAATGTTTGCCCTCATTAGACTCCCCTCTGGAAGCGCTTTCACTGCAAGCTGCAGATTCCCTCCTAACAGCAAGCTTTAGGATAGGGTCCTGAATTGTATCTTACTTTCGCCTAATAATGCGATTTTGGCAAAGAGAGTATCTCCCGCAGGGAAGCTGCTACCATCAAATGTTTGCCCTCGTTAGACTCCCCTCTGGAAGCGCTTTCACTGCAAGCTGCAGATTCCCTCCTAACAGCAAGCTTTAGGATAGGGTACTGAATTGTAACTTAACTGCGGCTAATAAGGCGATTTTGGCAAAGAGAATATCTCCCGCAGGGAAGCTGCTACCATCAAATGTTTGCCCTCATTAGACTCCCCTCTGGAAGCGCTTTCACTGCAAGCTGCAGATTCCCTCCTAACAGCAAGCTTTAGGATAGGGTCCTGAATTGTAACTTACTTGCGCCTAATAATGCGATTTTGGCAAAGAGAGTATCTCCCGCAGGGAAGCTGCTACCATCAAATGTTTGCCCTCGTTAGACTCCCCTCTGGAAGCGCTTTCACTGCAAGCTGCAGATTCCCTCCTAACAGCAAGCTTTAGGATAGGGTACTGAATTGTAACTTACTTTCGCCTAATAATGCGATTTTGGCAAAGAGAGTATCTCCCGCAGGGAAGCTGCTACCATCAAATGTTTGCCCTCATTAGACTCCCCTCTGGAAGCGCTTTCACTGCAAGCTGCAGATTCCCTCCTAACAGCAAGCTTTAGGATAGGGTACTGAATTGTATCTTAACTGCGGCTAATAAGGCGATTATGGCAAAGAGAGTATCTCCCGCAGGGAAGCTGCTACCATCAAATGTTTGCCCTCGTTAGACTCCCCTCTGGAAGCGCTTTCACTGCAAGCTGCAGATTCCCTCCTAACAGCAAGATTTAGGATAGGGTACTGAATTGTAACTTACTTTCGCCTAATAATGCGATTTTGGCAAAGAGAGTATCTCCCGCAGGGAAGCTGCTACCATCAAATGTTTGCCCTCGTTAGACTCCCCTCTGGAAGCGCTTTCACTGCAAGCTTCAGATTCCCTCCTAACAGCAAGCTTTAGGATAGGGTACTGAATTGTAACTTATCTGCGGCTAATAAGGCGATTTTGGGAAAGAGAATATCTCCCGCAGGGAAGCTGCTACCATCAAATGTTTGCCCTCATTAGACTCCCCTCTGGAAGCGCTTTCACTGCAAGCTGCAGATTCCCTCCTAACAGCAAGCTTTAGGAAAGGGTACTGAATTGTAACTTATCTGCGGCTAATACGGCGATTTTGGCAAAGAGAATATCTCCCGCAGGGAAGCTGCTACCATCAAATGTTTGCCCTCATTAGACTCCCCTCTGGAAGCGCTTTCACTGCAAGCTGCAGATTCCCTCCTAACAGCAAGCTTTAGGATAGGGTACTTAATTGTAACTTATTTTCGCCTAATAATGCGATTTTGTCAAAGAGAGTATCTCCCGCAGGGAAGCTGCTACCATCAAATGTTTGCCCTCGTTAGACTCCCCTCTGGAAGCGCTTTCACTGCAAGCTGCAGATTCCCTCCTAACAGCAAGCTTTAGGATAGGGTACTGAATTGTAACATATCTGCGGATAATAAGGCGATTTTGGGAAAGAGAATATCTCCCGCAGGGAAGCTGCTACCATCAAATGTTTGCCCTCATTAGACTCCCCTCTGGAAGCGCTTTCACTGCAAGCTGCAGATTCCCTCCTAACAGCAAGCTTTAGGATAGGGTACTGAATTGTATCTTATCTGCGGCTAATAAGGCGATTTTGGGAAAGAGAGTATCTCCCGCAGGGAAGCTGCTACCATCAAATGTTTGCCCTCATTAGACTCCCCTCTGGAAGTGCTTTCACTGCAAGCTGCAGATTCCCTCCTAACAGCAAGCTTTAGGATAGGGTCCTGAATTGTATCTTACTTTCGCCTAATAATGCGATTTTGGCAAAGAGAGTATCTCCCGCAGGGAAGCTGCTACCATCAAATGTTTGCCCTCGTTAGACTCCCCTCTGGAAGCGCTTTCACTGCAAGCTGCAGATTCCCTCCTAACAGCAAGCTTTAGGATAGGGTACTGAATTGTAACTTACTTTCGCCTAATAATGCAATTTTGGCAAAGAGAGTATCTCCCGCAGGGCATCTGCTAACATCAAATGTTTGCCCTCATTAGACTCCCCTCTGGAAGCGCTTTCACTGCAAGCTGCAGATTCCCTCCTAACAGCAAGCTTTAGGATAGGGTCCTGAATTGTATCTTACTTTCGCCTAATAATGCGATTTTGGCAAAGAGAGTATCTCCCGCAGGGAAGCTGCTACCATCAAATGTTTGCCCTCGTTAGACTCCCCTCTGGAAGCGCTTTCACTGCAAGCTGCAGATTCCCTCCTAACAGCAAGCTTTAGGATAGGGTACTGAATTGTAACTTAACTGCGGCTAATAAGGCGATTTTGGCAAAGAGAATATCTCCCGCAGGGAAGCTGCTACCATCAAATGTTTGCCCTCATTAGACTCCCCTCTGGAAGCGCTTTCACTGCAAGCTGCAGATTCCCTCCTAACAGCAAGCTTTAGGATAGGGTACTTAATTGTAACTTATTTTCGCCTAATAATGCGATTTTGTCAAAGAGAGTATCTCCCGCAGGGAAGCTGCTACCATCAAATGTTTGCCCTCGTTAGACTCCCCTCTGGAAGCGCTTTCACTGCAAGCTGCAGATTCCCTCCTAACAGCAAGCTTTAGGATAGGGTACTGAATTGTAACATATCTGCGGATAATAAGGCGATTTTGGGAAAGAGAATATCTCCCGCAGGGAAGCTGCTACCATCAAATGTTTGCCCTCATTAGACTCCCCTCTGGAAGCGCTTTCACTGCAAGCTGCAGATTCCCTCCTAACAGCAAGCTTTAGGATAGGGTACTGAATTGTATCTTATCTGCGGCTAATAAGGCGATTTTGGGAAAGAGAGTATCTCCCGCAGGGAAGCTGCTACCATCAAATGTTTGCCCTCATTAGACTCCCCTCTGGAAGTGCTTTCACTGCAAGCTGCAGATTCCCTCCTAACAGCAAGCTTTAGGATAGGGTCCTGAATTGTATCTTACTTTCGCCTAATAATGCGATTTTGGCAAAGAGAGTATCTCCCGCAGGGAAGCTGCTACCATCAAATGTTTGCCCTCGTTAGACTCCCCTCTGGAAGCGCTTTCACTGCAAGCTGCAGATTCCCTCCTAACAGCAAGCTTTAGGATAGGGTACTGAATTGTAACTTACTTTCGCCTAATAATGCAATTTTGGCAAAGAGAGTATCTCCCGCAGGGCATCTGCTACCATCAAATGTTTGCCCTCGTTAGACTCCCCTCTGGAAGCGCTTTCACTGCAAGCTGCAGATTCCCTCCTAACAGCAAGCTTTAGGATAGGGTACTGAATTGTATCTTAACTGCGGCTAATAAGGCGATTATGGCAAAGAGAGTATCTCCCGCAGGGAAGCTGCTACCGTCAAATGTTTGCCCTCGTTAGACTCCCCTCTGGAAGCGCTTTCACTGCAAGCTGCAGATTCCCTCCTAACAGCAAGCTTTAGGATAGGGTACTGAATTGTAACTTTCTTTCGCCTAATAATGCGATTTTGGCAAAGAGAGTATCTCCCGCAGGGAAGCTGCTACCATCAAATGTTTGCCCTCGTTAGACTCCCCTCTGGAAGCGCTTTCACTGCAAGCTTCAGATTCCCTCCTAACAGCAAGCTTTAGGATAGGGTACTGAATTGTAACTTATCTGCGGCTAATAAGGCGATTTTGGGAAAGAGAATATCTCCCGCAGGGAAGCTGCTACCATCAAATGTTTGCCCTCATTAGACTCCCCTCTGGAAGCGCTTTCACTGCAAGCTGCAGATTCCCTCCTAACAACAAGCTTTAGGATAGGGTACTGAATTGTAACTTATCTGCGGCTAATACGGCGATTTTGGGAAAGAGAATATCTCCAGCAGGGAAGCTGCTACCATCAAATGTTTGCCCTCATTAGACTCCCCTCTGGAAGCGCTTTCACTGCAAGCTGCAGATTCCCTCCTAACAGCAAGCTTTAGGATAGGGTACTTAATTGTAACTTATTTTCGCCTAATAATGCGATTTTGGCAAAGAGAGTATCTCCCGCAGGGAAGCTGCTACCATCAAATGTTTGCCCTCGTTAGACTCCCCTCTGGAAGCGCTTTCACTGCAAGCTGCAGATTCCCTCCTAACAGCAAGCTTTAGGATAGGGTACTGAATTGTAACATATCTGCGGATAATAAGGCGATTTTGGGAAAGAGAATATCTCCCGCAGGGAAGCTGCTACCATCAAATGTTTGCCCTCATTAGACTCCCCTCTGGAAGCGCTTTCACTGCAAGCTGCAGATTCCCTCCTAACAGCAAGCTTTAGGATAGGGTACTGAATTGTAACTTATCTGCGGCTAATAAGGCGATTTTGGGAAAGAGAGTATCTCCCGCAGGGAAGCTGCTACCATCAAATGTTTTCCCTCATTAGACTCCCCTCTGGAAGCGCTTTCACTGCAAGCTGCAGATTCCCTCCTAACAGCAAGCTTTAGGATAGGGTCCTGAATTGTATCTTACTTTCGCCTAATAATGCGATTTTGGCAAAGAGAGTATCTCCCGCAGGGAAGCTGCTACCATCAAATGTTTGCCCTCGTTAGACTCCCCTCTGGAAGCGCTTTCACTGCAAGCTGCAGATTCCCTCCTAACAGCAAGCTTTAGGATAGGGTACTGAATTGTAACTTAACTGCGGATAATAAGGCGATTTTGGCAAAGAGAATATCTCCCGCAGGGAAGCTGCTACCATCAAATGTTTGCCCTCATTAGACTCCCCTCTGGAAGCGCTTTCACTGCAAGCTGCAGATTCCCTCCTAACAGCAAGCTTTAGGATAGGGTCCTGAATTGTAACTTACTTGCGCCTAATAATGCGATTTTGGCAAAGAGAGTATCTCCCGCAGGGAAGCTGCTACCATCAAATGTTTGCCCTCGTTAGACTCCCCTCTGGAAGATCTATCACTGCAAGCTGCAGATTCCCTCCTAACAGCAAGCTTTAAAATGGGGTACTGAATTGTAACTTACTTTCGCCTAATAATGCAATTTTGGCAAAGAGAGTATCTCCCGCAGGGCATCTGTTAACATCAAATGTTTGCCCTCATTAGACTCCCCTCTGGTAGCGCTTTCACTGCAAGCTTCAGATTCCCTCCTAACAGCAAGCTTTAGGATAGGGTACTGAATTGTAACTTACTTTCGCCTAATAATGCGATTTTGGCAAAGAGAGTATCTCCCGCAGGGAAGCTGCTACCATCAAATGTTTGCCCTCCTTAGACTCCCCTCTGGAAGCGCTTTCACTGCAAGCTGCAGATTCCCTCCTAACAGCAAGCTTTAGGATAGGGTACTGAATTGTAACTTACTTTCGCCTAATAATGCGATTATGGCAAAGAGAGTATCTCCCGCAGGGAAGCTGCTACCATCAAATGTTTGCCCTCGTTAGACTCCCCTCTGGAAGCGCTTTCACTGCAAGCTGCAGATTCCCTCCTAACAGCAAGCTTTAGGATAGGGTACTGAATTGTAACTTAACTGCGGATAATAAGGCGATTTTGGCAAAGAGAATATCTCCCGCAGGGAAGCTGCTACCATCAAATGTTTGCCCTCATTAGACTCCCCTCTGGAAGCGCTTTCACTGCAAGCTGCAGATTCCCTCCTAACAGCAAGCTTTAGGATAGGGTCCTGAATTGTAACTTACTTGCGCCTAATAATGCGATTTTGGCAAAGAGAGTATCTCCCGCAGGGAAGCTGCTACCATCAAATGTTTGCCCTCGTTAGACTCCCCTCTGGAAGGTCTATCACTGCAAGCTGCAGATTCCCTCCTAACAGCAAGCTTTAAAATGGGGTACTGAATTGTAACTTACTTTCGCCTAATAATGCAATTTTGGCAAAGAGAGTATCTCCCGCAGGGCATCTGCTAACATCAAATGTTTGCCCTCATTAGACTCCCCTCTGGTAGCGCTTTCACTGCAAGCTTCAGATTCCCTCCTAACAGCAAGCTTTAGGATAGGGTACTGAATTGTAACTTACTTTCGCCTAATAATGCGATTTTGGCAAAGAGAGTATCTCCCGCAGGGAAGCTGCTACCATCAAATGTTTGCCCTCATTAGACTCCCCTCTGGAAGCGCTTTGACTGCAAGCTGCAGATTCCCTCCTAACAGCAAGCTTTAGGATAGGGTACTGAATTGTAACTTACTTTCGCCTAATAATGCGATTATGGCAAAGAGAGTATCTCCCGCAGGGAAGCTGCTACCATCAAATGTTTGCCCTCATTAGACTCCCCTCTGGAAGCGCTTTCACTGCAAGCTGCAGATTCCCTCCTAACAGCAAGCTTTAGCATAGGGTACTGAATTGTAACTTAACTGGGGCTTATAAGGCGATTTTGGCAAAGAGAGTATCTCCCGCAGGGAAGCTGCTACCATCAAATGTTTGCCCTCATTAGACTCCCCTCTGGAAGCGCTTTCACTGCAAGCTGCAGATTCCCTCCTAACAGCAAGCTTTAGGATAGGGTACTGAATTGTAACTTACTTTCGCCTAATAATGCGATTTTGGAAAAGAGAGTATCTCCCGCAGGGAAGCTGCTACCATCAAATGTTTGCCCTCATTAGACTCCCCTCTGGAAGCGCTTTCACTGCAAGCTGCAGATTCCCTCCTAACAGCAAGCTTTAGGATAGGGTACTGAATTGTAACTTACTTTCGCCTAATAATGCGATTTTGGCAAAGAGAGTATCTCCCGCAGGGAAGCTGCTACCATCAAATGTTTGCCCTCATTATACTCCCCTCTGGAAGCGCTTTCACTGCAAGCTGCAGATTCCCTCCTAACAGCAAGCTTTAGGATAGGGTACTGAATTGAAACTTACTTTCGCCTAATAATGCAATTTTGGCAAAGAGAGTATCTCCCGCAGGGAAGCTGCTACCATCAAATGTTTGCCCTCATTAGACTCCCCTCTGGAAGCGCTTTCACTGCAAGCTGCAGATTCCCTCCTAACAGCAAGCTTTAGGATAGGGTACTGAATTGTATCTTAACTGCGGCTAATAAGGCGATTATGGCAAAGAGAGTATCTCCCGCAGGGAAGCTGCTACCATCAAATGTTTGCCCTCGTTAGACTCCCCTCTGGAAGCGCTTTCACTGCAAGCTGCAGATTCCCTCCTAACAGCAAGCTTTAGGATAGGGTACTGAATTGTAACTTACTTTCGCCTAATAATGCGATTTTGGCAAAGAGAGTATCTCCCGCAGGGAAGCTGCTACCATCAAATGTTTGCCCTCATTAGACTCCCCTCTGGAAGCGCTTTCACTGCAAGCTTCAGATTCCCTCCTAACAGCAAGCTTTAGGATAGGGTACTGAATTGTAACTTATCTGCGGCTAATAAGGCGATTTTGGGAAAGAGAATATCTCCCGCAGGGAAGCTGCTACCATCAAATGTTTGCCCTCATTAGACTCCCCTCTGGAAGCGCTTTCACTGCAAGCTGCAGATTCCCTCCTAACAGCAAGCTTTAGGAAAGGGTACTGAATTGTAACTTATCTGCGGCTAATACGGCGATTTTGGGAAAGAGAATATCTCCAGCAGGGAAGCTGCTACCATCAAATGTTTGCCCTCATTAGACTCCCCTCTGGAAGCGCTTTCACTGCAAGCTGCAGATTCCCTCCTAACAGCAAGCTTTAGGATAGGGTACTTAATTGTAACTTATTTTCGCCTAATAATGCGATTTTGGCAAAGAGAGTATCTCCCGCAGGGAAGCTGCTACCATCAAATGTTTGCCCTCGTTAGACTCCCCTCTGGAAGCGCTTTCACTGCAAGCTGCAGATTCCCTCCTAACAGCAAGCTTTAGGATAGGGTACTGAATTGTAACATATCTGCGGATAATAAGGCGATTTTGGGAAAGAGAATATCTCCCGCAGGGAAGCTGCTACCATCAAATGTTTGCCCTCATTAGACTCCCCTCTGGAAGCGCTTTCACTGCAAGCTGCAGATTCCCTCCTAACAGCAAGCTTTAGGATAGTGTACTGAATTGTATCTTATCTGCGGCTAATAAGGCGATTTTGGGAAAGAGAGTATCTCCCGCAGGGAAGATGCTACCATCAAATGTTTGCCCTCATTAGACTCCCCTCTGGAAGTGCTTTCACTGCAAGCTGCAGATTCCCTCCTAACAGCAAGCTTTAGGATAGGGTCCTGAATTGTATCTTACTTTCGCCTAATAATGCGATTTTGGCAAAGAGAGTATCTCCCGCAGGGAAGCTGCTACCATCAAATGTTTGCCCTCGTTAGACTCCCCTCTGGAAGCGCTTTCACTGCAAGCTGCAGATTCCCTCCTAACAGCAAGCTTTAGGATAGGGTACTGAATTGTAACTTACTTTCGCCTAATAATGCAATTTTGGCAAAGAGAGTATCTCCCGCAGGGCATCTGCTAACATCAAATGTTTGCCCTCATTAGACTCCCCTCTGGAAGCGCTTTCACTGCAAGCTGCAGATTCCCTCCTAACAGCAAGCTTTAGGATAGGGTACTGAATTGTAACTTATCTGCGGCTAATAAGGCGATTTTGGCAAAGAGAATATCTCCAGCAGGGAAGCTGCTACCATCAAATGTTTGCCCTCATTAGACTCCCCTCTGGAAGCGCTTTCACTGCAAGCTGCAGATTCCCTCCTAACAGCAAGCTTTAGGATAGTGTCCTGAATTGTATCTTACTTTCGCCTAATAATGCGATTTTGGCAAAGAGAGTATCTCCCGCAGGGAAGCTGCTACCATCAAATGTTTGCCCTCGTTAGACTCCCCTCTGGAAGCGCTTTCACTGCAAGCTGCAGATTCCCTCCTAACAGCAAGCTTTAGGATAGGGTACTGAATTGTAACTTAACTGCGGCTAATAAGGCGATTTTGGCAAAGAGAATATCTCCCGCAGGGAAGCTGCTACCATCAAATGTTTGCCCTCATTAGACTCCCCTCTGGAAGCGCTTTCACTGCAAGCTGCAGATTCCCTCCTAACAGCAAGCTTTAGGATAGGGTCCTGAATTGTAACTTACTTGCGCCTAATAATGCGATTTTGGCAAAGAGAGTATCTCCCGCAGGGAAGCTGCTACCATCAAATGTTTGCCCTCGTTAGACTCCCCTCTGGAAGCGCTTTCACTGCAAGCTGCAGATTCCCTCCTAACAGCAAGCTTTAGGATAGGGTACTGAATTGTAACATATCTGCGGATAATAAGGCGATTTTGGGAAAGAGAATATCTCCCGCAGGGAAGCTGCTACCATCAAATGTTTGCCCTCATTAGACTCCCCTCTGGAAGCGCTTTCACTGCAAGCTGCAGATTCCCTCCTAACAGCAAGCTTTAGGATAGGGTACTGAATTGTATCTTATCTGCGGCTAATAAGGCGATTTTGGGAAAGAGAGTATCTCCCGCAGGGAAGATGCTACCATCAAATGTTTGCCCTCATTAGACTCCCCTCTGGAAGTGCTTTCACTGCAAGCTGCAGATTCCCTCCTAACAGCAAGCTTTAGGATAGGGTCCTGAATTGTATCTTACTTTCGCCTAATAATGCGATTTTGGCAAAGAGAGTATCTCCCGCAGGGAAGCTGCTACCATCAAATGTTTGCCCTCGTTAGACTCCCCTCTGGAAGCGCTTTCACTGCAAGCTGCAGATTCCCTCCTAACAGCAAGCTTTAGGATAGGGTACTGAATTGTAACTTATCTGCGGCTAATAAGGCGATTTTGGCAAAGAGAATATCTCCAGCAGGGAAGCTGCTACCATCAAATGTTTGCCCTCATTAGACTCCCCTCTGGAAGCGCTTTCACTGCAAGCTGCAGATTCCCTCCTAACAGCAAGCTTTAGGATAGGGTACTGAATTGTAACTTACTTTCGCCTAATAATGCGATTTTGGCAAAGAGAGTATCTCCCGCAGGGAAGCTGCTACCATCAAATGTTTGCCCTCATTATACTCCCCTCTGGAAGCGCTTTCACTGCAAGCTGCAGATTCCCTCCTAACAGCAAGCTTTAGGATAGGGTACTGAATTGAAACTTACTTTCGCCTAATAATGCAATTTTGGCAAAGAGAGTATCTCCCGCAGGGAAGCTGCTACCATCAAATGTTTGCCCTCATTAGACTCCCCTCTGGAAGCGCTTTCACTGCAAGCTGCAGATTCCCTCCTAACAGCAAGCTTTAGGATAGGGTACTGAATTGTATCTTAACTGCGGCTAATAAGGCGATTATGGCAAAGAGAGTATCTCCCGCAGGGAAGCTGCTACCATCAAATGTTTGCCCTCGTTAGACTCCCCTCTGGAAGCGCTTTCACTGCAAGCTGCAGATTCCCTCCTAACAGCAAGCTTTAGGATAGGGTACTGAATTGTAACTTACTTTCGCCTAATAATGCGATTTTGGCAAAGAGAGTATCTCCCGCAGGGAAGCTGCTACCATCAAATGTTTGCCCTCATTAGACTCCCCTCTGGAAGCGCTTTCACTGCAAGCTTCAGATTCCCTCCTAACAGCAAGCTTTAGGATAGGGTACTGAATTGTAACTTATCTGCGGCTAATAAGGCGATTTTGGGAAAGAGAATATCTCCCGCAGGGAAGCTGCTACCATCAAATGTTTGCCCTCATTAGACTCCCCTCTGGAAGCGCTTTCACTGCAAGCTGCAGATTCCCTCCTAACAGCAAGCTTTAGGAAAGGGTACTGAATTGTAACTTATCTGCGGCTAATACGGCGATTTTGGGAAAGAGAATATCTCCAGCAGGGAAGCTGCTACCATCAAATGTTTGCCCTCATTAGACTCCCCTCTGGAAGCGCTTTCACTGCAAGCTGCAGATTCCCTCCTAACAGCAAGCTTTAGGATAGGGTACTTAATTGTAACTTATTTTCGCCTAATAATGCGATTTTGGCAAAGAGAGTATCTCCCGCAGGGAAGCTGCTACCATCAAATGTTTGCCCTCGTTAGACTCCCCTCTGGAAGCGCTTTCACTGCAAGCTGCAGATTCCCTCCTAACAGCAAGCTTTAGGATAGGGTACTGAATTGTAACATATCTGCGGATAATAAGGCGATTTTGGGAAAGAGAATATCTCCCGCAGGGAAGCTGCTACCATCAAATGTTTGCCCTCATTAGACTCCCCTCTGGAAGCGCTTTCACTGCAAGCTGCAGATTCCCTCCTAACAACAAGCTTTAGGATAGGGTACTGAATTGTAACTTATCTGCGGCTAATACGGCGATTTTGGGAAAGAGAATATCTCCAGCAGGGAAGCTGCTACCATCAAATGTTTGCCCTCATTAGACTCCCCTCTGGAAGCGCTTTCACTGCAAGCTGCAGATTCCCTCCTAACAGCAAGCTTTAGGATAGGGTACTTAATTGTAACTTATTTTCGCCTAATAATGCGATTTTGGCAAAGAGAGTATCTCCCGCAGGGAAGCTGCTACCATCAAATGTTTGCCCTCGTTAGACTCCCCTCTGGAAGCGCTTTCACTGCAAGCTGCAGATTCCCTCCTAACAGCAAGCTTTAGGATAGGGTACTGAATTGTAACATATCTGCGGATAATAAGGCGATTTTGGGAAAGAGAATATCTCCCGCAGGGAAGCTGCTACCATCAAATGTTTGCCCTCATTAGACTCCCCTCTGGAAGCGCTTTCACTGCAAGCTGCAGATTCCCTCCTAACAGCAAGCTTTAGGATAGGGTACTGAATTGTAACTTATCTGCGGCTAATAAGGCGATTTTGGGAAAGAGAGTATCTCCCGCAGGGAAGCTGCTACCATCAAATGTTTTCCCTCATTAGACTCCCCTCTGGAAGCGCTTTCACTGCAAGCTGCAGATTCCCTCCTAACAGCAAGCTTTAGGATAGGGTCCTGAATTGTATCTTACTTTCGCCTAATAATGCGATTTTGGCAAAGAGAGTATCTCCCGCAGGGAAGCTGCTACCATCAAATGTTTGCCCTCGTTAGACTCCCCTCTGGAAGCGCTTTCACTGCAAGCTGCAGATTCCCTCCTAACAGCAAGCTTTAGGATAGGGTACTGAATTGTAACTTAACTGCGGATAATAAGGCGATTTTGGCAAAGAGAATATCTCCCGCAGGGAAGCTGCTACCATCAAATGTTTGCCCTCATTAGACTCCCCTCTGGAAGCGCTTTCACTGCAAGCTGCAGATTCCCTCCTAACAGCAAGCTTTAGGATAGGGTCCTGAATTGTAACTTACTTGCGCCTAATAATGCGATTTTGGCAAAGAGAGTATCTCCCGCAGGGAAGCTGCTACCATCAAATGTTTGCCCTCGTTAGACTCCCCTCTGGAAGCGCTTTCACTGCAAGCTGCAGATTCCCTCCTAACAGCAAGCTTTAGGATAGGGTACTGAATTGTAACATATCTGCGGATAATAAGGCGATTTTGGGAAAGAGAATATCTCCCGCAGGGAAGCTGCTACCATCAAATGTTTGCCCTCATTAGACTCCCCTCTGGAAGCGCTTTCACTGCAAGCTGCAGATTCCCTCCTAACAGCAAGCTTTAGGATAGGGTACTGAATTGTATCTTATCTGCGGCTAATAAGGCGATTTTGGGAAAGAGAGTATCTCCCGCAGGGAAGATGCTACCATCAAATGTTTGCCCTCATTAGACTCCCCTCTGGAAGTGCTTTCACTGCAAGCTGCAGATTCCCTCCTAACAGCAAGCTTTAGGATAGGGTCCTGAATTGTATCTTACTTTCGCCTAATAATGCGATTTTGGCAAAGAGAGTATCTCCCGCAGGGAAGCTGCTACCATCAAATGTTTGCCCTCGTTAGACTCCCCTCTGGAAGCGCTTTCACTGCAAGCTGCAGATTCCCTCCTAACAGCAAGCTTTAGGATAGGGTACTGAATTGTAACTTATCTGCGGCTAATAAGGCGATTTTGGCAAAGAGAATATCTCCAGCAGGGAAGCTGCTACCATCAAATGTTTGCCCTCATTAGACTCCCCTCTGGAAGCGCTTTCACTGCAAGCTGCAGATTCCCTCCTAACAGCAAGCTTTAGGATAGTGTCCTGAATTGTATCTTACTTTCGCCTAATAATGCGATTTTGGCAAAGAGAGTATCTCCCGCAGGGAAGCTGCTACCATCAAATGTTTGCCCTCGTTAGACTCCCCTCTGGAAGCGCTTTCACTGCAAGCTGCAGATTCCCTCCTAACAGCAAGCTTTAGGATAGGGTACTGAATTGTAACTTAACTGCGGCTAATAAGGCGATTTTGGCAAAGAGAATATCTCCCGCAGGGAAGCTGCTACCATCAAATGTTTGCCCTCATTAGACTCCCCTCTGGAAGCGCTTTCACTGCAAGCTGCAGATTCCCTCCTAACAGCAAGCTTTAGGATAGGGTCCTGAATTGTAACTTACTTGCGCCTAATAATGCGATTTTGGCAAAGAGAGTATCTCCCGCAGGGAAGCTGCTACCATCAAATGTTTGCCCTCGTTAGACTCCCCTCTGGAAGCGCTTTCACTGCAAGCTGCAGATTCCCTCCTAACAGCAAGCTTTAGGATAGGGTACTGAATTGTAACTTACTTTCGCCTAATAATGCGATTTTGGCAAAGAGAGTATCTCCCGCAGGGAAGCTGCTACCATCAAATGTTTGCCCTCATTAGACTCCCCTCTGGAAGCGCTTTCACTGCAAGCTGCAGATTCCCTCCTAACAGCAAGCTTTAGGATAGGGTACTGAATTGTATCTTAACTGCGGCTAATAAGGCGATTATGGCAAAGAGAGTATCTCCCGCATGGAAGCTGCTACCGTCAAATGTTTGCCCTCGTTAGACTCCCCTCTGGAAGCGCTTTCACTGCAAGCTGCAGATTCCCTCCTAACAGCAAGCTTTAGGATAGGGTACTGAATTGTAACTTTCTTTCGCCTAATAATGCGATTTTGGCAAAGAGAGTATCTCCCGCAGGGAAGCTGCTACCATCAAATGTTTGCCCTCGTTAGACTCCCCTCTGGAAGCGCTTTCACTGCAAGCTTCAGATTCCCTCCTAACAGCAAGCTTTAGGATAGGGTACTGAATTGTAACTTATCTGCGGCTAATAAGGCGATTTTGGGAAAGAGAATATCTCCCGCAGGGAAGCTGCTACCATCAAATGTTTGCCCTCATTAGACTCCCCTCTGGAAGCGCTTTCACTGCAAGCTGCAGATTCCCTCCTAACAACAAGCTTTAGGATAGGGTACTGAATTGTAACTTATCTGCGGCTAATACGGCGATTTTGGGAAAGAGAATATCTCCAGCAGGGAAGCTGCTACCATCAAATGTTTGCCCTCATTAGACTCCCCTCTGGAAGCGCTTTCACTGCAAGCTGCAGATTCCCTCCTAACAGCAAGCTTTAGGATAGTGTACTTAATTGTAACTTATTTTCGCCTAATAATGCGATTTTGGCAAAGAGAGTATCTCCCGCAGGGAAGCTGCTACCATCAAATGTTTGCCCTCGTTAGACTCCCCTCTGGAAGCGCTTTCACTGCAAGCTGCAGATTCCCTCCTAACAGCAAGCTTTAGGATAGGGTACTGAATTGTAACATATCTGCGGATAATAAGGCGATTTTGGGAAAGAGAATATCTCCCGCAGGGAAGCTGCTACCATCAAATGTTTGCCCTCATTAGACTCCCCTCTGGAAGCGCTTTCACTGCAAGCTGCAGATTCCCTCCTAACAGCAAGCTTTAGGATAGGGTACTGAATTGTAACTTACTTTCGCCTAATAATGCGATTTTGGCAAAGAGAGTATCTCCCGCAGGGAAGCTGCTACCATCAAATGTTTGCCCTCATTAGACTCCCCTCTGGAAGCGCTTTGACTGCAAGCTGCAGATTCCCTCCTAACAGCAAGCTTTAGGATAGGGTACTGAATTGTAACTTACTTTCGCCTAATAATGCGATTATGGCAAAGAGAGTATCTCCCGCAGGGAAGCTGCTACCATCAAATGTTTGCCCTCATTAGACTCCCCTCTGGAAGCGCTTTCACTGCAAGCTGCAGATTCCCTCCTAACAGCAAGCTTTAGGATAGGGTACTGAATTGTAACTTACTTTCGCCTAATAATGCGATTTTGGCAAAGAGAGTATCTCCCGCAGGGAAGCTGCTACCATCAAATGTTTGCCCTCATTAGACTCCCCTCTGGAAGCGCTTTCACTGCAAGCTGCAGATTCCCTCCTAACAGCAAGCTTTAGCATAGGGTACTGAATTGTAACTTACTTTCGCCTAATAATGCGATTTTGGCAAAGAGAGTATCTCCCGCAGGGAAGCTGCTACCATCAAATGTTTGCCCTCATTAGACTCCCCTCTGGAAGCGCTTTCACTGCAAGCTGCAGATTCCCTCCTAACCGCAAGCTTTAGGATAGGGTACTGAATTGTAACTTAACTGCGGCTAATAAGGCAAAATTGGAAAAGAGATTATCTACCGCAGGGAAGCTGCTACCATCAAATGTTTGCCCTCGTTAGAATCCCCTCTGGAAGCGCTTTCACTGCAAGCTGCAGATTCCCTCCTAACAGCAAGCTTTAGCATAGTGTACTGAATTGTAACTTAACTGCGGCTAATAAGGCGATTTTGCAAAGAGAATATCTCCCGCAGGGAAGCTGTTACCATCAAATGTTTGCCCTCATTAGACTCCCCTCTGGAATCGCTTTCACTGCAAGCTGCAGATTCCCTCCTAACAGCAAGCTTTAGGATAGGGTCCTGAATTGTAACTTACTTTCGCCTAATAATGCGATTTTGGCAAAGAGAGTATCTCCCGCAGGGAAGCTGCTACCATCAAATGTTTGCCCTCGTTAGACTCCCCTCTGGAAGCGCTTTCACTGCAAGCTGCAGATTCCCTCCTAACAGCAAGCTTTAGGATAGGGTACTGAATTGTATCTTACTTTCGCCTAATAATGCGATTTTGGCAAAGAGAGTATCTCCCGCAGGGAAGCTGCTACCATCAAATGTTTGCCCTCGTTAGACTCCCCTCTGGAAGCGCTTTCACTGCAAGCTTCAGATTCCCTCCTAACAGCAAGCTTTAGGATAGGGTACTGAATTGTAACTTCTCTGCGGCTAATAAGGCGATTTTGGGAAAGAGAATATCTCCCGCAGGGAAGCTGCTACCATCAAATGTTTGCCCTCATTAGACTCCCCTCTGGAAGCGCTTTCACTGCAAGCTGCAGATTCCCTCCTAACAACAAGCTTTAGGATAGGGTACTGAATTGTAACTTATTTTCGCCTAATAATGCGATTTTGGCAAAGAGAGTATCTCCCGCAGGGAAGCTGCTACCATCAAATGTTTGCCCTCGTTAGACTCCCCTCTGGAAGCGCTTTCACTGCAAGCTGCAGATTCCCTCCTAACAGCAAGCTTTAGGATAGGGTACTGAATTGTAACATATCTGCGGATAATAAGGCGATTTTGGGAAAGAGAATATCTCCCGCAGGGAAGCTGCTACCATCAAATGTTTGCCCTCATTAGACTCCCCTCTGGAAGCGCTTTCACTGCAAGCTGCAGATTCCCTCCTAACAGCAAGCTTTAGGATAGGGTACTGAATTGTAACTTATCTGCGGCTAATAAGGCGATTTTGGCAAAGAGACTATCTCCCGCAGGGAAGCTGCTACCATCAAATGTTTGCCCTCATTAGACTCCCCTCTGGAAGCGCTTTCACTGCAAGCTGCAGATTCCCTCCTAACAGCAAGCTTTAGGATAGGGTCCTGAATTGTATCTTACTTTCGCCTAATAATGCGATTTTGGCAAAGAGAGTATCTCCCGCAGGGAAGCTGCTACCATCAAATGTTTGCCCTCATTAGACTCCCCTCTGGAAGCGCTTTCACTGCAAGCTGCAGATTCCGTCCTAACAGCAAGCTTTAGGATAGCGTACTGAATTGTAACTTAACTGCGGATAATAAGGCGATTTTGGCAAAGAGAATATCTCCCGCAGGGAAGCTGCTACCATCAAATGTTTGCCCTCATTAGACTCCCCTCTGGAAGCGCTTTCACTGCAAGCTGCAGATTCCCTCCTAACAGCAAGCTTTAGGATAGGGTCCTGAATTGTAACTTACTTGCGCCTAATAATGCGATTTTGGCAAAGAGAGTATCTCCCGCAGGGAAGCTGCTACCATCAAATGTTTGCCCTCGTTAGACTCCCCTCTGGAAGGTCTATCACTGCAAGCTGCAGATTCCCTCCTAACAGCAAGCTTTAAAATGGGGTACTGAATTGTAACTTACTTTCGCCTAATAATGCAATTTTGGCAAAGAGAGTATCTCCCGCAGGGCATCTTCTAACATCAAATGTTTGCCCTCATTAGACTCCCCTCTGGTAGCGCTTTCACTGCAAGCTTCAGATTCCCTCCTAACAGCAAGCTTTAGGATAGGGTACTGAATTGTAACTTACTTTCGCCTAATAATGCGATTTTGGCAAAGAGAGTATCTCCCGCAGGGAAGCTGCTACCATCAAATGTTTGCCCTCATTAGACTCCCCTCTGGAAGCGCTTTGACTGCAAGCTGCAGATTCCCTCCTAACAGCAAGCTTTAGGATAGGGTACTGAATTGTAACTTACTTTCGCCTAATAATGCGATTATGGCAAAGAGAGTATCTCCCGCAGGGAAGCTGCTACCATCAAATGTTTGCCCTCATTAGACTCCCCTCTGGAAGCGCTTTCACTGCAAGCTGCAGATTCCCTCCTAACAGCAAGCTTTAGCATAGGGTACTGAATTGTAACTTAACTGGGTCTTATAAGGCGATTTTGGCTAAGAGAGTATCTCCCGCAGGGAAGCTGCTACCATCAAACGTTTGCCCTCATTAGACTCCCCTCTGGAAGCGCTTTCACTGCAAGCTGCAGATTCCCTCCTAACAGCAAGCTTTAGGATAGTGTACTGAATTGTAACTTACTTTCGCCTAATAATGCGATTTTGGCAAAGAGAGTATCTCCCGCAGGGAAGCTGCTACCATCAAATGTTTGCCCTCCTTAGACTCCCCTCTGGAAGCGCTTCCACTGCAAGCTGCAGATTCCCTCCTAACAGCAAGCTTTAGGATAGGGTACTGAATTGAAACTTACTTTCGCCTAATAATGCGATTTTGGCAAAGAGAGTATCTCCCGCAGGGAAGCTGCTACCATCAAATGTTTGCCCTCATTAGACTCCCCTCTGGAAGCGCTTTCACTGCAAGCTGCAGATTCCCTCCTAACAGCAAGCTTTAGGATAGGGTACTGAATTGTAACTTACTTTCGCCTAATAATGCGATTTTGGCAAAGAGAGTATCTCCCGCAGGGAAGCTGCTACCATCAAATGTTTGCCCTCATTAGACTCCCCTCTGGAAGCGCTTTCACTGCAAGCTGCAGATTCCCTCCTAACAGCAAGCTTTAGGATAGTGTACTGAATTGTAACTTAACTGCGGCTAATAAGGCGCTTTTGGGAAAGAGAATATCTCCCGCAGGGAAGCTGCTACCATCAAACGTTTGCCCTCATTAGACTCCCCTCTGGAAGCGCTTTCACTGCAAGCTGCAGATTCCCTCCTAACAGCAAGCTTTAGGATAGGGTACTGAATTGTAACTTACTTTCGCCTAATAATGCGATTTTGTCAAAGAGAGTATCTCCCGCAGGGAAGCTGCTACCATCAAATGTTCGCCCTCGTTAGACTCCCCTCTGGAAGCGCTTTCACTGCAAGCTGCAGATTCCCTCCTAACAGCAAGCTTTAGTATAGGGTACTGAATTGTAACTTAACTGCGGCTAATAATGCGATTTTGGCAAAGAGAGTATCTCCCGCAGGGAAGCTGCTACCATCAAATGTTTGCCCTCGTTAGACTCCCCTCTGGAAGCGCTTTCACTGCAAGCTGCAGATTCCCTCCTAACAGCAAGCTTTAGGATAGGGTACTGAATTGTAACTTAACTGCGGCTAATAAGGCAAAATTGGAAAAGAGATTATCTACCGCAGGGAAGCTGCTACCATCAAATGTTTGCCCTCGTTAGAATCCCCTCTGGAAGCGCTTTCACTGCAAGCTGCAGATTCCCTCCTAACAGCAAGCTTTAGCATAGTGTACTGAATTGTAACTTAACTGCGGCTAATAAGGCGATTTTGCAAAGAGAATATCTCCCGCAGGGAAGCTGTTACCATCAAATGTTTGCCCTCATTAGACTCCCCTCTGGAATCGCTTTCACTGCAAGCTGCAGATTCCCTCCTAACAGCAAGCTTTAGGATAGGGTCCTGAATTGTAACTTACTTGCGCCTAATAATGCGATTTTGGCAAAGAGAGTATCTCCCGCAGGGAAGCTGCTACCATCAAATGTTTGCCCTCCTTAGACTCCCCTCTGGAAGCGCTTTCACTGCAAGCTGCAGATTCCCTCCTAACAGCAAGCTTTAGGATAGGGTACTGAATTGTATCTTACTTTCGCCTAATAATGCGATTATGGCAAAGAGAGTATCTCCCGCAGGGAAGCTGCTACCATCAAATGTTTGCCCTCGTTAGACTCCCCTCTGGAAGCGCTTTCACTGCAAGCTTCAGATTCCCTCCTAACAGCAAGCTTTAGGATAGGGTACTGAATTGTAACTTATCTGCGGCTAATAAGGCGATTTTAGCAAAGAGAATATCTCCCGCAGGGAAGCTGCTACCATCAAATGTTTGCCCTCCTTAGACTCCCCTCTGGAAGCGCTTTCACTGCAAGCTGCAGATTCCCTCCTAACAACAAGCTTTAGGATAGGGTACTGAATTGTAACTTATCTGCGGCTAATACGGCGATTTTGGGAAAGAGAATATCTCCAGCAGGGAAGCTGCTACCATCAAATGTCTGCCCTCATTAGACTCCCCTCTGGAAGCGCTTTCACTGCAAGCTGCAGATTCCCTCCTAACAGCAAGCTTTAGGATAGGGTACTTAATTGTAACTTATTTTCGCCTAATAATGCGATTTTGGCAAAGAGAGTATCTCCCGCAGGGAAGCTGCTACCATCAAATGTTTGCCCTCGTTAGACTCCCCTCTGGAAGCGCTTTCACTGCAAGCTGCAGATTCCCTCCTAACAGCAAGCTTTAGGATAGGGTACTGAATTGTAACATATCTGCGGATAATAAGGCGATTTTGGGAAAGAGAATATCTCCCGCAGGGAAGCTGCTACCATCAAATGTTTGCCCTCATTAGACTCCCCTCTGGAAGCGCTTTCACTGCAAGCTGCAGATTCCCTCCTAACAGCAAGCTTTAGGATAGGGTACTGAATTGTAACTTATCTGCGGCTAATAAGGCGATTTTGGGAAAGAGAGTATCTCCCGCAGGGAAGCTGCTACCATCAAATGTTTGCCCTCATTAGACTCCCCTCTGGAAGCGCTTTCACTGCAAGCTGCAGATTCCCTCCTAACAGCAAGCTTTAGGATAGGGTCCTGAATTGTATCTTACTTTCGCCTAATAATGCGATTTTGGCAAAGAGAGTATCTCCCGCAGGGAAGCTGCTACCATCAAATGTTTGCCCTCGTTAGACTCCCCTCTGGAAGCGCTTTCACTGCAAGCTGCAGATTCCCTCCTAACAGCAAGCTTTAGGATAGGGTACTGAATTGTAACTTAACTGCGGATAATAAGGCGATTTTGGCAAAGAGAATATCTCCCGCAGGGAAGCTGCTACCATCAAATGTTTGCCCTCATTAGACTCCCCTCTGGAAGCGCTTTCACTGCAAGCTGCAGATTCCCTCCTAACAGCAAGCTTTAGGATAGGGTCCTGAATTGTAACTTACTTGCGCCTAATAATGCGATTTTGGCAAAGAGAGTATCTCCCGCAGGGAAGCTGCTACCATCAAATGTTTGCCCTCGTTAGACTCCCCTCTGGAAGGTCTATCACTGCAAGCTGCAGATTCCCTCCTAACAGCAAGCTTTAAAATGGGGTACTGAATTGTAACTTACTTTCGCCTAATAATGCAATTTTGGCAAAGAGAGTATCTCCCGCAGGGCATCTGCTAACATCAAATGTTTGCCCTCATTAGACTCCCCTCTGGAAGCGCTTTGACTGCAAGCTGCAGATTCCCTCCTAACAGCAAGCTTTAGGATAGGGTACTGAATTGTAACTTACTTTCGCCTAATAATGCGATTATGGCAAAGAGAGTATCTCCCGCAGGGAAGCTGCTACCATCAAATGTTTGCCCTCATTAGACTCCCCTCTGGAAGCGCTTTCACTGCAAGCTGCAGATTCCCTCCTAACAGCAAGCTTTAGCATAGGGTACTGAATTGTAACTTAACTGGGGCTAATAAGGCGATTTTGGCTAAGAGAGTATCTCCCGCAGGGAAGCTGCTACCATCAAACGTTTGCCCTCATTAGACTCCCCTCTGGAAGCGCTTTCACTGCAAGCTGCAGATTCCCTCCTAACAGCAAGCTTTAGGATAGGGTACTGAATTGTAACTTACTTTCGCCTAATAATGCGATTTTGGCAAAGAGAGTATCTCCCGCAGGGAAGCTGCTACCATCAAATGTTTGCCCTCATTAGACTCCCCTCTGGAAGCGCTTTCACTGCAAGCTGCAGATTCCCTCCTAACAGCAAGCTTTAGGATAGGGTACTGAATTGTAACTTAACTGCGGCTAATAAGGCGCTTTTGGGAAAGAGAATATCTCCCGCAGGGAAGCTGCTACCATCAAATGTTTGCCCTCATTAGACTCCCCTCTGGAAGCGCTTTCACTGCAAGCTGCAAATTCCCTCCTAACAGCAAGCTTTAGGATAGGGTACTGAATTGTAACTTACTTTCGCCTAATAATGCGATTATGTCAAAGAGAGTATCTCCCGCAGGGAAGCTGCTACCATCAAATGTTCGCCCTCGTTAGACTCCCCTCTGGAAGCGCTTTCACTGCAAGCTGCAGATTCCCTCCTAACAGCAAGCTTTAGGATAGGGTCCTGAATTGTAACTTACTTGCGCCTAATAATGCGATTTTGGCAAAGAGAGTATCTCCCGCAGGAAAGCTGCTACCATCAAATGTTTGCCCTCGTTAGACTCCCCTCTGGAAGCGCTTTCACTGCAAGCTGCAGATTCCCTCCTAACAGCAAGCTTTAGGATAGGGTACTGAATTGTAACTTACTTTCGCCTAATAATGCGATTTTGGCAAAGAGAGTATCTCCCGCAGGGAAGCTGCTACCATCAAATGTTTGCCCTCATTAGACTCCCCTCTGGAAGCGCTTTCACTGCAAGCTGCAGATTCCCTCCTAACAGCAAGCTTTAGGATAGGGTACTGAATTGTATCTTAACTGCGGCTAATAAGGCGATTATGGCAAAGAGAGTATCTCCCGCAGGGAAGCTGCTACCATCAAATGTTTGCCCTCGTTAGACTCCCCTCTGGAAGCGCTTTCACTGCAAGCTGCAGATTCCCTCCTAACAGCAAGCTTTAGGATAGGGTACTTAATTGTAACTTACTTTCGCCTAATAATGCGATTTTGGCAAAGAGAGTATCTCCCGCAGGGAAGCTGCTACCATCAAATGTTTGCCCTCGTTAGACTCCCCTCTGGAAGCGCTTTCACTGCAAGCTTCAGATTCCCTCCTAACAGCAAGCTTTAGGATAGGGTACTGAATTGTAACTTATCTGCGGCTAATAAGGCGATTTTGGGAAAGAGAATATCTCCCGCAGGGAAGCTGCTACCATCAAATGTTTGCCCTCATTAGACTCCCCTCTGGAAGCGCTTTCACTGCAAGCTGCAGATTCCCTCCTAACAGCAAGCTTTAGGAAAGGGTACTGAATTGTAACTTATCTGCGGCTAATACGGCGATTTTGGGAAAGAGAATATCTCCAGCAGGGAAGCTGCTACCATCAAATGTTTGCCCTCATTAGACTCCCCTCTGGAAGCGCTTTCACTGCAAGCTGCAGATTCCCTCCTAACAGCAAGCTTTAGGATAGGGTACTTAATTGTAATTAATTTTCGCCTAATATTGCGATTTTGGCAAAGAGAGTATCTCCCGCAGGGAAGCTGCTACCATCAAATGTTTGCCCTCGTTAGACTCCCCTCTGGAAGCGCTTTCACTGCAAGCTGCAGATTCCCTCCTAACAGCAAGCTTTAGGATGGGGTACTGAATTGTAACTTACTTTCGCCTAATAATGCGATTTTGGCAAAGAGAGTATCTCCCGCAGGGCAGCTGCTACCATCAAATGTTTGCCCTCATTAGACTCCCCTCTGGAAGCGCTTTCACTGCAAGCTGCAGATTCCCTCCTAACAGCAAGCTTTAGGATAGGGTACTGAATTGTAACTTATCTGCGGCTAACAAGGCGATTTTGGGAAAGAGAGTATCTCCCGCAGGGAAGCTGCTACCATCAAATGTTTGCCCTCATTAGACTCCCCTCTGGAAGCGCTTTCACTGCAAGCTGCAGATTCCCTCCTAACAGCAAGCTTTAGGATAGGGTACTGAATTGTAACTTACTTTCGCCTAATAATGCGATTTTGGCAAAGAGAGTATCTCCCGCAGGGAAGCTGCTACCATCAAATGTTTGCCCTCGTTAGACTCCCCTCTGGAAGCGCTTTCACTGCAAGCTGCAGATTCCCTCCTAACAGCAAGCTTTAGGATAGGGTACTGAATTGTAACTTAACTGCGGCTAATAAGGCGATTTTGGCAAAGAGAATATCTCCCGCAGGGAAGCTGCTACCATCAAATGTTTGCCCTCATTAGACTCCCCTCTGGAAGCGCTTTCACTGCAAGCTGCAGATTCCCTCCTAACAGCAAGCTTTAGGATAGGGTCCTAAATTGTAACTTACTTGCGCCTAATAATGCGATTTTGGCAAAGAGAGTATCTCCCGCAGGGAAGCTGCTACCATCAAATGTTTGCCCTCGTTAGACTCCCCTCTGGAAGGTCTTTCACTGCAAGCTGCAGATTCCCTCCTAACAGCAAGCTTTAGGATGGGGTACTGAATTGTAACTTACTTTCGCCTAATAATGCAATTTTGGCAAAGAGAGTATCTCCCGCAGGGCATCTGCTAACATCAAATGTTTGCCCTCATTAGACTCCCCTCTGGTAGCGCTTTCACTGCAAGCTTCAGATTCCCTCCTAACAGCAAGCTTTAGGATAGGGTACTGAATTGTAACTTACTTTCGCCTAATAATGCGATTTTGGCAAAGAGAGTATCTCCCGCAGGGAAGCTGTTACCATCAAATGTTTGCCCTCCTTAGACTCCCCTCTGGAAGCGCTTTCACTGCAAGCTGCAGATTCCCTCCTAACAGCAAGCTTTAGGATAGGGTACTGAATTGTAACTTACTTTCGCCTAATAATGCGATTTTGGCAAAGAGAGTATCTCCCGCAGGGAAGCTGCTACCATCAAATGTTTGCCCTCATTAGACTCCCCTCTGGAAGCGCTTTCACTGCAAGCTGCAGATTCCCTCCTAACAGCAAGCTTTAGGATGGGGTACTGAATTGAAACTTACTTTCGCCTAATAAGGCGATTATGGCAATGAGAGTATCTCCCGCAGGGAAGCTGCTACCATCAAATGTTTGCCCTCATTAGACTCCCCTCTGGAAGCGCTTTCACTGCAAGCTGCAGATTCCCTCCTAACAGCAAGCTTTAGGATAGGGTACTGAATTGTAACTTAACTGCGGCTAATAAGGCGCTTTTGGGAAAGAGAATATCTCCAGCAGGGAAGCTGCTACCATCAAATGTTTGCCATCATTAGACTCCCCTCTGGAAGCGCTTTCACTGCAAGCTACAGATTCCCTCCTAACAGCAAGCTTTAGGATAGGGTACTGAATTGTAACTTACTTTCGCCTAATAATGCGATTTTGTCAAAGAGAGTATCTCCCGCAGGGAAGCTGCTACCATCAAATGTTCGCCCTCGTTAGACTCCCCTCTGGAAGCGCTTTCACTGCAAGCTGCAGATTCCCTCCTAACAGCAAGCTTTAGTATAGGGTACTGAATTGTAACTTAACTGCGGCTAATAAGGCGATTTTGGCAAAGAGAGTATCTCCCGCAGGGAAGCTGCTACCATCAAATGTTTGCCCTCGTTAGACTCCCCTCTGGAAGCGCTTTCACTGCAAGCTGCAGATTCCCTCCTAACAGCAAGCTTTAGGATAGGGTACTGAATTGTAACTTAACTGCGGCTAATAAGGCAAAATTGGAAAAGAGATTATCTACCGCAGGGAAGCTGCTACCATCAAATGTTTGCCCTCGTTAGAATCCCCTCTGGAAGCGCTTTCACTGCAAGCTGCAGATTCCCTCCTAACAGCAAGTTTTAGCATAGGGTACTTAATTGTAACTTAACTGCGGCTAATAAGGCGATTTTACAAAGAGAATATCTCCCGCAGGGAAGCTGTTACCATCAAATGTTTGCCCTCATTAGACTCCCCTCTGGAAGCGCTTTCACTGCAAGCTGCAGATTCCCTCCTAACAGCAAGCTTTAGGATAGGGTACTGAATTGTAACTTACTTTCGCCTAATAAGGCGTTTTTAGCAAAGAGAATATCTTCCGCAGGGAAGCTGCTACCATCAAATGTTTGCCCTCATTAGACTCCCCTCTGGAAGCGCTTTCACTGCAAGCTGCAGATTCCCTCCTAACAGCAAGCTTTAGGATAGGGTCCTGAATTGTAACGTACTTTCGCCTAATAATGTGATATTGGCAAAGAGAGTATCTCCCGCAGGGAAGCTGCTACCATCAAACGTTTGCCCTCGTTAGACTCCCCTCTGGAAGCGCTTTCTCTGCAAGCTGCAGATTCCCTCCTAACAGCAAGCTTTAGGATGGGGTACTGAATTGTAACTTAATTTCGCCTAATAATGCGATTTTGGCAAATAGAATATCTCCCGCAGGGAAGCTGCTACCATCAAATGTTTGCCCTCGTTACACTCCCCTCTGGAAGCGCTTTCACTGCAAGCTGCAGATTCCCTCCTAACAGCAAGCTTTAGGATAGGGTACTGAATTGTAACTTACTTTCGCCTAATAATGCGATTTTGGAAAAGAGAGTATCTCCCGCAGGGAAGCTGCTACCATCAAATGTTTGCCCTCATTAGACTCCCCTCTGGAAGCGCTTTCACTGCAAGCTGCAGATTCCCTCCTAACAGCAAGCTTTAGGATAGGGTACTGAATTGTAACATATCTGCGGATAATAAGGCGATTTTGGGAAAGAGAATATCTCCCGCAGGGAACCTGCTACCATCAAATGTTTGCCCTCATTAGACTCCCCTCTGGAAGCGCTTTCACTGCAAGCTGCAGATTCCCTCCTAACAGCAAGCTTTAGGATAGGGTACTGAATTGTAACTTATCTGCGGCTAATAAGGCGATTTTGGGAAAGAGAGTATCTCCCGCAGGGAAGCTGCTACCATCAAATGTTTGCCCTCATTAGACTCCCCTCTGGAAGCGCTTTCACTGCAAGCTGCAGATTCCCTCCTAACAGCAAGCTTTAGGATAGGGTCCTGAATTGTAACTTACTTTCGCCTAATAATGCGATTTTGGCAAAGAGAGTATCTCCCGCAGGGAAGCTGCTACCATCAAATGTTTGCCCTCGTTAGACTCCCCTCTGGAAGCGCTTTCACTGCAAGCTGCAGATTCCCTCCTAACAGCAAGCTTTAGGATAGGGTACTGAATTGTAACTTAACTGCGGCTAATAAGGCGATTTTGGCAAAGAGAATATCTCCCGCAGGGAAGCTGCTACCATCAAATGTTTGCCCTCATTAGACTCCCCTCTGGAAGCGCTTTCACTGCAAGCTGCAGATTCCCTCCTAACAGCAAGCTTTAGGATAGGGTCCTAAATTGTAACTTACTTGCGCCTAATAATGCGATTTTGGCAAAGAGAGTATCTCCCGCAGGAAAGCTGCTACCATCAAATGTTTGCCCTCGTTAGACTCCCCTCTGGAAGCGCTTTCACTGCAAGCTGCAGATTCCCTCCTAACAGCAAGCTTTAGGATGGGGTACTGAATTGTAACTTACTTTCGCCTAATAATGCAATTTTGGCAAAGAGAGTATCTCCCGCAGGGCATCTGCTAACATCAAATGTTTGCCCTCATTAGACTCCCCTCTGGTAGCGCTTTCACTGCAAGCTTCAGATTCCCTCCTAACAGCAAGCTTTAGGATAGGGTACTGAATTGTAACTTACTTTCGCCTAATAATGCGATTTTGGCAAAGAGAGTATCTCCCGCAGGGAAGCTGCTACCATCAAATGTTTGCCCTCATTAGACTCCCCTCTGGAAGCGCTTTCACTGCAAGCTGCAGATTCCCTCCTAACAGCAAGCTTTAGGATAGGGTACTGAATTGTAACTTACTTTCGCCTAATAATGCGATTTTGGAAAAGAGAGTATCTCCCGCAGGGAAGCTGCTACCATCAAATGTTTGCCCTCATTAGACTCCCCTCTGGAAGCGCTTTCACTGCAAGCTGCAGATTCCCTCCTAACAGCAAGCTTTAGGATAGGGTACTGAATTGTAACATATCTGCGGATAATAAGGCGATTTTGGGAAAGAGAATATCTCCCGCAGGGAACCTGCTACCATCAAATGTTTGCCCTCATTAGACTCCCCTCTGGAAGCGCTTTCACTGCAAGCTGCAGATTCCCTCCTAACAGCAAGCTTTAGGATAGGGTACTGAATTGTAACTTATCTGCGGCTAATAAGGCGATTTTGGGAAAGAGAGTATCTCCCGCAGGGAAGCTGCTACCATCAAATGTTTGCCCTCATTAGACTCCCCTCTGGAAGCGCTTTCACTGCAAGCTGCAGATTCCCTCCTAACAGCAAGCTTTAGGATAGGGTCCTGAATTGTAACTTACTTTCGCCTAATAATGCGATTTTGGCAAAGAGAGTATCTCCCGCAGGGAAGCTGCTACCATCAAATGTTTGCCCTCGTTAGACTCCCCTCTGGAAGCGCTTTCACTGCAAGCTGCAGATTCCCTCCTAACAGCAAGCTTTAGGATAGGGTACTGAATTGTAACTTAACTGCGGCTAATAAGGCGATTTTGGCAAAGAGAATATCTCCCGCAGGGAAGCTGCTACCATCAAATGTTTGCCCTCATTAGACTCCCCTCTGGAAGCGCTTTCACTGCAAGCTGCAGATTCCCTCCTAACAGCAAGCTTTAGCATAGGGTACTGAATTGTAACTTAACTGGGGCTAATAAGGCGATTTTGGCTAAGAGAGTATCTCCCGCAGGGAAGCTGCTACCATCAAACGTTTGACCTCATTAGACTCCCCTCTGGAAGCGCTTTCACTGCAAGCTGCAGATTCCCTCCTAACAGCAAGCTTTAGGATAGGGTACTGAATTGTAACTTACTTTCGCCTAATAATGCGATTTTGGCAAAGAGAGTATCTCCCGCAGGGAAGCTGCTACCATCAAATGTTTGCCCTCCTTAGACTCCCCTCTGGAAGCGCTTTCACTGCAAGCTGCAGATTCCCTCCTAACAGCAAGCTTTAGGATAGGGTACTGAATTGTAACTTACTTTCGCCTAATAATGCGATTTTGGCAAAGAGAGTATCTCCCGCAGGGAAGCTGCTACCATCAAATGTTTGCCCTCATTAGACTCCCCTCTGGAAGCGCTTTCACTGCAAGCTGCAGATTCCCTCCTAACAGCAAGCTTTAGGATAGGGTACTGAATTGAAACTTACTTTCGCCTAATAATGCGATTTTGGCAAACAGAGTATCTCCCGCAGGGAAGCTGCTACCATCAAATGTTTGCCCTCATTAGACTCCCCTCTGGAAGCGCTTTCAGTGCAAGCTGCAGATTCCCTCCTAACAGCAAGCTTTAGGATAGGGTACTGAATTGTAACTTAACTGCGGCTAATAAGGCGCTTTTGGGAAAGAGAATATCTCCAGCAGGGAAGCTGCTACCATCAAATGTTTGCTATCATTAGACTCCCCTCTGGAAGCGCTTTCACTGCAAGCTGCAGATTCCCTCCTAACAGCAAGCTTTAGGATAGGGTACTGAATTGTAACTTACTTTCGCCTAATAATGCGATTTTGTCAAAGAGAGTATCTCCCGCAGGGAAGCTGCTACCATCAAATGTTCGCCCTCGTTAGACTCCCCTCTGGAAGCGCTTTCACTGCAAGCTGCAGATTCCCTCCTAACAGCAAGCTTTAGTATAGGGTACTGAATTGTAACTTAACTGCGGCTAATAAGGCGATTTTGGCAAAGAGAGTATCTCCCGCAGGGAAGCTGCTACCATCAAATGTTTGCCCTCGTTAGACTCCCCTCTGGAAGCACTTTCACTGCAAGCTGCAGATTCCCTCCTAACAGCAAGCTTTAGGATAGGGTACTGAATTGTAACTTAACTGCGGCTAATAAGGCAAAATTGGAAAAGAGATTATCTAACGCAGGGAAGCTGCTACCATCAAATGTTTGCCCTCGTTAGAATCCCCTCTGGAAGCGCTTTCACTGCAAGCTGCAGATTCCCTCCTAACAGCAAGTTTTAGCATAGGGTACTTAATTGTAACTTAACTGCGGCTAATAAGGCGATTTTGCAAAGAGAATATCTCCCGCAGGGAAGCTGTTACCATCAAATGTTTGCCCTCATTAGACTCCCCTCTGGAATCGCTTTCACTGCAAGCTGCAGATTCCCTCCTAACAGCAAGCTTTAGGATAGGGTCCTGAATTGTAACTTACTTTCGCCTAATAATGCGATTTTGGCAAAGAGAGTATCTCCCGCAGGGAAGCTGCTACCATCAAATGTTCGCCCTCGTTAGACTCCCCTCTGGAAGCGCTTTCACTGCAAGCTGCAGATTCCCTCCTAACAGCAAGCTTTAGGATAGGGTACTGAATTGTAACTTACTTTCGCCTAATAATGCGATTTTGGCAAAGAGAGTATCTCCCGCAGGGAAGCTGCTACCATCAAATGTTTGCCCTCATTAGACTCCCCTCTGGAAGCGCTTTCACTGCAAGCTGCAGATTCCCTCCTAACAGCAAGCTTTAGGATAGGGTACTGAATTGAAACTTACTTTCGCATAATATTGCGATTTTGGCAAAGAGAGTATCTCCCGCAGGGAAGCTGCTACCATCAAATGTTTGCCCTCATTAGACTCCCCTCTGGAAGCGCTTTCACTGCAAGCTGCAGATTCCCTCCTAACAGCAAGCTTTAGGATAGGGTACTGAATTGTAACTTAACTGCGGCTAAAAGGGCGATTTTGGCAAAGAGAGTATCTCCCGCAGGGAAGCTGCTACCATCAAATGTTTGCCCTCATTAGACTCCCCTCTGGAAGCGCTTTCACTGCAAGCTGCAGATTCCCTCCTAACAGCAAGCTTTAGGATAGGGTACTGAATTGTAACTTACTTTCGCCTAATAAGGCGTTTTTAGCAAAGAGAATATCTTCCGCAGGGAAGCTGCTACCATCAAATGTTTGCCCTCATTAGACTCCCCTCTGGAAGCGCTTTCACTGCAAGCTGCAGATTCCCTCCTAACAGCAAGCTTTAGGATAGGGTCCTGAATTGTAACGTACTTTCGCCTAATAATGCGATATTGGCAAAGAGAGTATCTCCCGCAGGGAAGCTGCTACCATCAAACGTTTGCCCTCGTTAGACTCCCCTCTGGAAGCGCTTTCTCTTCAAGCTGCAGATTCCCTCCTAACAGCAAGCTTTAGGATGGGGTACTGAATTGTAACTTAATTTCGCCTAATAATGCGATTTTGGCAAATAGAATATCTCCCGCAGGGAAGCTGCTACCATCAAATGTTTGCCCTCGTTAGACTCCCCTCTGGAAGCGCTTTCACTGCAAGCTGCAGATTCCCTCCTAGCAGCAAGCTTTAGGATAGGGTACTGAATTGTAACTTACTTTCGCCTAATAATGCGATTTTGGAAAAGAGAGTATCTCCCGCAGGGAAGCTGCTACCATCAAATGTTTGCCCTCATTAGACTCCCCTCTGGAAGCGCTTTCACAGCAAGCTGCAGATACCCTCATAACAGCAAGCTTTAGGATAGGGTACTGAATTGTAACTTAACTGCGGCTAATAAGGCGATTTTGGCAAAGAGAGTATCTCCCGCAGGGAAGCTGCTACCATCAAATGTTTGCCCTCATTAGACTCCCCTCTGGAAGCGCTTTCACTGCAAGCTGCAGATTCCCTCCTAACAGCAAGCTTTAGGATAGGGTACTGAATTGTAACTTAACTGCGGTTAATAAGGCGATTATGGCAAAGAGAGTATCTCCCGCAGGGAAGCTGCTACCATCAAATGTTTGCCCTCATTAGACTCCCCTCTGGAAGCGCTTTCACTGCAAGCTGCAGATTCCCTCCTAACAGCAAGCTTTAGGATAGGGTACTGAATTGTAACTTACTTTCGCCTAATAATGCGATTTTGGCAAAGAGAGTATCTCCCGCAGGGAAGCTGCTACCATCAAACGTTTGCCCTCGTTAGACTCCCCTCTGGAAGCGCTTTCACTGCAAGCTGCAGATTCCCTCCTAACAGCAAGCTTTAGGATAGGGTACTGAATTGTAACTTAACTGCAGCTAATAAGGCGATTTTGGCAAAGAGAATATCTCCCGCAGGGAAGCTGTTACCATCAAATGTTTGCCCTCATTAGACTCCCCTCTGGAAGCGCTTTCACTGCAAGCTTCAGATTCCCTCCTAACAGCAAGCTTTAGGATAGGGTACTGAATTGTAACTTAACTGCGGCGAATAAGGCGATTTTGGCAAAGAGAGTATCTCCCGCAGGGAAGCTGCTACCATCAAACGTTTGCCCTCGTTAGACTCCCCTCTGGAAGCGCTTTCACTGCAAGCTGCAGATTCCCTCCTAACAGCAAGCTTTAGGATAGGGTACTGAATTGTAACTTACTTTCGCCTAATAATGCGATTTTGGCAAAGAGAGTATCTCCCGCAGGGAAGCTGCTACCATCAAATGTTTGCCCTCATTAGACTCCCCTCTGGAAGCGCTTTCACTGCAAGCTGCAGATTCCCTCCTAACAGCAAGCTTTAGGATAGGGTACTGAATTGTATCTTAACTGCGGCTAATAGGGCGATTTTGGCAAAGAGAGTATCTCCCGCAGGGAAGCTGCTACCATCAAATGTTTGCCCTCATTAGACTCCCCTCTGGAAGCGCTTTCACTGCAAGCTGCAGATTCCCTCCTAACAGCAAGCTTTAGGATAGGGTACTGAATTGTAACTTACTTTCGCCTAATAATGCGATTTTGGCAAAGAGAGTATCTCCCGCAGGGAATCTGCTACCATCAAATGTTTGCCCTCATTAGACTCCCCTCTGGAAGCGCTTTGACTGCAAGCTGCAGATTCCCTCCTAACAGCAAGCTTTAGGATAGGGTCCTGAATTGTAACGTACTTTCGCCTAATAATGCTATTATGGCAAAGAGAGTATCTCCCGCAGGGAAGCTGCTACCATCAAACGTTTGCCCTCATTAGACTCCCCTCTGGAAGCGCTTTCACTGCAAGCTGCAGATTCCCTCCTAACAGCAAGCTTTAGGATAGGGTACTGAATTGTAACTTAACTGCGGTTAATAAGGCGATTATGGCAAAGAGAGTATCTCCCGCAGGGAAGCTGCTAACATCAAATGTTTGCCCTCATTAGACTCCCCTCTGGAAGCGCTTTCACTGCAAGCTGCAGATTCCCTCCTAACAGCAAGCTTTAGGATAGGGTACTGAATTGTAACGTATTTTCGCCTAATAATGCGATTTTGGCAAAGAGAGTATCTCCCGCAGGGAAGCTGCTACCATCAAACGTTTGCCCTCGTTAGACTCCCCTCTGGAAGCGCTTTCACTGCAAGCTGCAGATTCCCTCCTAACAGCAAGCTTTAGGATAGGGTACTGAATTGTAACTTAACTGCGGCTAATAAGGCAAAATTGGAAAAGAGATTATATCCCGCAGGGAAGCTGCTACCATCAAATGTTTGCCCTCATTAGACTCCCCTCTTTTAGCGCTTTCACTGCAAGCTGCAGATTCCCTCCTAACAGCAAGCTTTAGGATAGGGTACTGAATTGTAACTTACTTTCGCCTAATAATGCGATTTTGGCAAAGAGAGTATCTCCCGCAGGGAAGCTGCTACCATCAAATGTTTGCCCTCGTTAGACTCCCCTCTGGAAGCGCTTTCACTGCAAGCTGCAGATTCCCTCCTAACAGCAAGCTTTAGGATAGTGTATTGAATTGTAACTTACTTACGCCTAATAATGCGATTATGGCAAAGAGAATATCTCCCGCAGGGAAGCTGCTACCATCAAATGTTTGCCCTCATTAGACTCCCCTCTGGAAGCGCTTTCTCTGCAAGCTGCAGATTCCCTCCTAACAGCAAGCTTTAGGATAGGGTACTGAAATGTAACTTTCTTTCTCCTATTAATGCGTTTTTAGCAAAGAGATTATCTCCCACAGGTAAGCTGCTACCATCAAACGTTTGCCCTCGTTAGACTCCCCTCTGGAAGCGCTTTCACTGTAAGCTGCAGATTCCCTCCTAACAGCAAGCTTTAGGATAGGGTACTGAATTGTAACTTACTATCGCCTAATAAGGCGTTTTAACAAAGAGAGTATCTCCCACAGGGAAGCTGCTACCATCAAATGTTTGCCCTCGTTAGACTACCCTCTGGAAGCGCTTTCACTGCAAGCTGCAGATTCCCTCCTAACAGCAAGCTTTAGGATAGGGTACTGAATTGTAACTTACTTTCGCCTAATAATGCGATTTTGGCAAAGAGACTATAACTCGCAGGGAAGCTGCTGCCACCAAATGTTTGCCCTCATTAGACTCCCCTCTGGAAGCGCTTTCACTGCAAGCTGCAGACTCCCTCCTAACAGCAAGCTTTAGGATAGGGTACTGAATTGTAACTTACTTTCGCCTAATAATGCGATTTTGTCAAAGAGACTATGTCCCGCAGGGAAGCTGTTACCATCAAACGTTTACCCTCATTAGACTCCCCTCTGGAAGCGCTTTCACTGCAAGCTGCAGATTCCCTCCTAACAGCAAGCTTTAGGATAGTGTACTGAATTGTAACTTACTTTCGCCTATTAATGCGATTTTGGCAAAGAGAGTATCTCCCGCAGGGAAGCTGCTACCATCAAATGTTTGCCCTCGTTAGACTCCCCTCTGGAAGCGCTTTCACTGCAAGCTGCAGATTCCCTCCTAACAGCAAGCTTTAGGATAGGGTACTGAATTGTATCTTACTTTCGCCTAATAATGCGATTATAGCAAAGAGAGTATCTCCCGCAGGGAAGCTGCTACCATCAAATGTTTGCCCTCGTTAGACTACCCTCTGGAAGCGCTTTCACTGCAAGCTGCAGATTCCCTCCTAACAGCAAGCTTTAGGATAGGGTACTGAATTGTAACTTACTTTCGCCTAATAATGCGATTTTGGCAAAGAGAGTATCTCCCGCAGGGAAGCTGCTACCATCAAATGTTTGCCCTCATTAGACTCCCCTCTGGAAGCGCTTTCACTGCAAGCTGCAGATTCCCTCCTAACAGCAAGCTTTAGGATAGGGTACTGAATTGTAACTTAACTGCGGCTAATAAGGGGATTTTGGCAAAGAGACTATCTCCCGCAGGGAAGCTGCTACCATCAAATGTTTGCCCTCATTAGACTCCCCTCTGGAAGCCCTTTCACTGCAAGCTGCAGATTCCTTCCTAACAGCAAGCTTTAGGATAGGGTACTGAATTGTATCTTAACTGCGGCTAATAAAGCGATTTTGGCAAAGAGAGTATCTCCCGCAGGGAAGCTGCTACCATCAAATGTTTGCCCTCATTAGACTCCCCTCTGGAAGCCCTTTCACTGCAAGCTGCAGATTCCCTCCTAACAGCAAGCTTTAGGATAGGGTACTGAAATGTAACTTTCTTTCGCATATTAATGCGTTTTTAGCAAAGAGATTATCTCCCACAGGTAAGCTGCTACCATCAAACGTTTTCCCTCGTTAGACTCCCCTCTGGAAGCGCTTTCACTGCAAGATGCAGATTCCCTCCTAACAGCAAGCTTTAGGATAGGTTACTGAATTGTAACTTACTTTCGCCTAATAAGGCGTTTTAACAAAGAGAGTATCTCCCACAGGGAAGCTGCTACCATCAAATGTCTGCCCTCGTTAGACTACCCTCTGGAAGCGCTTTCACTGCAAGCTGCAGATTCCCTCCTAACAGCAAGCTTTAGGATAGGGTACTGAATTGTAACTTACTTTCGCCTAATAATGCGATTTTGGCAAAGAGACTATCTCCCGCAGGGAAGCTGCTACCATCAAATGTTTGCCCTCGTTAGACTCCCCTCTGGAAGCGCTTTCACTGCAAGCTGCAGATTCCCTCCTAACAGCAAGCTTTAGGATAGGGTACTGAATTGTATCTTACTTTCGCCTAATCATGCGATTATAGCAAAGAGAGTATCTCCCGCAGGGAAGCTGCTACCATCAAATGTTTGCCCTCGTTAGACTACCCTCTGGAAGCGCTTTCACTGCAAGCTGCAGATTCCCTCCTAACAGCAAGCTTTAGGATAGGGTACTGAATTGTAACTTACTTTCGCCTAATAATGCGATTTTGGCAAAGAGAGTATCTCCCGCAGGGAAGCTGCTACCATCAAATGTTTGCCCTCATTAGACTCCCCTCTGGAAGCACTTTCACTGCAAGCTGCAGATTCCCTCCTAACAGCAAGCTTTAGGATAGGGTACTGAATTGTAACTTACTTTCGCCTAATAAGGCGTTATAACAAAGAGAGTATCTCCCACAGGGAAGCTGCTACCATCAAATGTTTGCCCTCGTTAGACTCCCCTCTGGAAGCGCTTTCACTGCAAGCTGCAGATTCCCTCCTAACAGCAAGCTTTAGGATAGGGTACTGAATTGTAACTTACTTTCGCCTAATAAGGGGTTTTTAGCAAAGAGAGTATCTCCCGCAGGGAAGCTGCTACCATCAAATGTTTGCCCTCATTAGACTCCCCTCTGGAAGCGCTTTCACTGCAAGCTGCAGATTCCCTCCTAACAGCAAGCTTTAGGATAGGATACTGAATTGTAACTTACTTTCGAATATTAAGGCGATTTTGGCAAAAAGATTATCTCCCGCAGGGAAGCTGCTACCATCAAATGTTTGCCCTCATTAGACTCCCCTCTGGAAGCGCTTTCACTGCAAGCTGCAGATTCCCTCCTAACAGCAAGCTTTACGATAGGGTATTGAATTGTAACTTACTTACGCCTAATAACGCGATTGTGGCAAAGAGAGTATCTCCCGCAGGGAAGCTGCTACCATCAAATGTTTGCCCTCATTAGACTCCCCTCTGGAAGCGCATTCTCTGCAAGCTGCAGATTCCCTCCTAACAGCAAGCTTTAGGATAGGGTCCTGACTTGTAACTTTCTTTCGCCTATTAATGCGTTTATAGCAAAGAGATTATCTCCCACAGGTAAGCTGCTACCATCAAATGTTTGCCCTCGTTAGACTCCCCTCTGGAAGCGCTTTCACTGCAAGCTGCAGATTCCCTCCTAACAGCAAGCTTTAGGATAGGGTACTGAATTGTAACTTACTTTCGCCTAATAAGGCGTTTTTAGCAAAGAGAGTATCTCCCACAGGGAAGCTGCTACCATCAAATGTTTGCCCTCGTTAGACTCCCCTCTGGAAGCGCTTTCACTGCAAGCTGCAGATTCCCTCCTAACAGCAAGCTTTAGGATAGGGTACTGAATTGTAACTTACTTTCGCCTAATAATGCGATTTTGGCAAAGAGACTATCTCCCGCAGGGAAGCTGCTACCATCAAATGTTTGCCCTCGTTAGACTCCCCTCTGGAAGCGCTTTCACTGCAAGCTGCAGATTCCCTCCTAACAGCAAGCTTTAGGATAGGGTACTGAATTGTATCTTACTTTCGCCTAATCATGCGATTATAGCAAAGAGAGTATCTCCCGCAGGGAAGCTGCTACCATCAAATGTTTGCCCTCGTTAGACTACCCTCTGGAAGCGCTTTCACTGCAAGCTGCAGATTCCCTCCTAACAGCAAGCTTTAGGATAGGGTACTGAATTGTAACTTACTTTCGCCTAATAATGCGATTTTGGAAAAGAGAGTATCTCCCGCAGGGAAGCTGCTACCATCAAATGTTTGCCCTCATTAGACTCCCCTCTGGAAGCACTTTCACTGCAAGCTGCAGATTCCCTCCTAACAGCAAGCTTTAGGATAGGGTACTGAATTGTAACTTACTTTCGCCTAATAAGGCGTTATAACAAAGAGAGTATCTCCCACAGGGAAGCTGCTACCATCAAATGTTTGCCCTCGTTAGACTCCCCTCTGGAAGCGCTTTCACTGCAAGCTGCAGATTCCCTCCTAACAGCAAGCTTTAGGATAGGGTACTGAATTGTAACTTACTTTCGCCTAATAAGGGGTTTTTAGCAAAGAGAGTATCTCCCGCAGGGAAGCTGCTACCATCAAATGTTTGCCCTCATTAGACTCCCCTCTGGAAGCGCTTTCACTGCAAGCTGCAGATTCCCTCCTAACAGCAAGCTTTAGGATAGGATACTGAATTGTAACTTACTTTCGAATATTAAGGCGATTTTGGCAAAAAGATTATCTCCCGCAGGGAAGCTGCTACCATCAAATGTTTGCCCTCATTAGACTCCCCTCTGGAAGCGCTTTCACTGCAAGCTGCAGATTCCCTCCTAACAGCAAGCTTTACGATAGGGTATTGAATTGTAACTTACTTACGCCTAATAACGCGATTGTGGCAAAGAGAGTATCTCCCGCAGGGAAGCTGCTACCATCAAATGTTTGCCCTCATTAGACTCCCCTCTGGAAGCGCATTCTCTGCAAGCTGCAGATTCCCTCCTAACAGCAAGCTTTAGGATAGGGTCCTGACTTGTAACTTTCTTTCGCCTATTAATGCGTTTATAGCAAAGAGATTATCTCCCACAGGTAAGCTGCTACCATCAAATGTTTGCCCTCGTTAGACTCCCCTCTGGAAGCGCTTTCACTGCAAGCTGCAGATTCCCTCCTAACAGCAAGCTTTAGGATAGGATACTGAATTGTAACTTACTTTCGAATATTAAGGCGATTTTGGCAAAAAGATTATCTCCCGCAGGGAAGCTGCTACCATCAAATGTTTGCCCTCATTAGACTCCCCTCTGGAAGCGCTTTCACTGCAAGCTGCAGATTCCCTCCTAACAGCAAGCTTTACGATAGGGTATTGAATTGTAACTTACTTACGCCTAATAACGCGATTGTGGCAAAGAGAGTATCTCCCGCAGGGAAGCTGCTACCATCAAATGTTTGCCCTCATTAGACTCCCCTCTGGAAGCGCATTCTCTGCAAGCTGCAGATTCCCTCCTAACAGCAAGCTTTAGGATAGGGTCCTGACTTGTAACTTTCTTTCGCCTATTAATGCGTTTATAGCAAAGAGATTATCTCCCACAGGTAAGCTGCTACCATCAAATGTTTGCCCTCGTTAGACTCCCCTCTGGAAGCGCTTTCACTGCAAGCTGCAGATTCCCTCCTAACAGCAAGCTTTAGGATAGGGTACTGAATTGTAACTTACTTTCGCCTAATAAGGCGTTTTTAGCAAAGAGAGTATCTCCCACAGGGAAGCTGCTACCATCAAATGTTTGCCCTCGTTAGACTCCCCTCTGGAAGCGCTTTCACTGCAAGCTGCAGATTCCCTCCTAACAGCAAGCTTTAGGATAGGGTACTGAATTGTAACTTACTTTCACCTAATAATGCGATTTTGGCAAAGAGAGTATCTCCCGCAGGGAAGCTGCTACCATCAAATGTTTGCCCTCGTTAGACTCCCCTCTGGAAGCGCTTTCACTGCAAGCTGCAGATTCCCTCCTAACAGCAAGCTTTAGGATAGGGTACTGAATTGTAACTTACTTTCGTCTAATAATGCGATTTTGGCAAAGAGAGTATCTCCCGCAAGGAAGCTGCTACCATCAAGTGTTTGCCCTCATTAGACTCCCCTCTGGAAGTGCTTTCACTGCAAGCTGCAGATTCCCTCCTAACAGCAAGCTTTAGGATAGGGTACTGAATTGTAACTTACTTTCGCCTAATAAGGCGTTTTTAGCAAAGAGAATATCTCCCACAGGGAAGCTGCTACCATCAAATGTTTGCCCTCATTAGACTCCCCTCTGGAAGCGCTTTCACTGCAAGCTGCAGATTCCCTCCTAACAGCAAGCTTTACAATAGGGTACTGAATTGTAACTTACTTTCGCCTAATAAGGCGTTTTAACAAAGAGAGTATCTCCCACAGGGAAGCTGCTACCATCAAATGTTTGCCCTCGTTACACTCCCCTCTGGAAGCGCTTTCACTGCAAGCTGCAGATTCCCTCCTAACAGCAAGCTTTAGGATAGGGTACTGAATTGTAACTTACTTTCGCCTAATAATGCGATTTTGGCAAAGAGAGTATCTCCCGCAGGGAAGCTGCTACCATCAAATGTTTGCCCTCGTTAGACTGCCCTCTGGAAGCGCTTTCACTGCAAGCTGCAGATTCCCTCCTAACAGCAAGCTTTAGGATAGTGTACTGAATTGTATCTTACTTTCGCCTAATAATGCGATTTTGGCAAAGAGACTATCTCCCGCAGGGAAGCTGCTACCATCAAATGCTGGCTCTCGTTACATTCCTCTCTTGAAGCACTTTCACTGCAAGCTGCAGATTCCCTCCTAACAGCAAGCTTTACGATAGGGTACTGAATTGTAACTTAACTGGGGCTAATAATGCGATTTTGGCAAAGAGAGTATCTCCCGCAAGGAAGCTGCTACCATCAAGTGTTTGCCCTCATTAGACTCCCCTCTGGAAGCGCTTTCACTGCAAGCTGCAGATTCCCTCCTAACAGCAAGCTTTAGGATAGGGTACTGAATTGTATCTTAACTGCAGCTAATAATGCGATTTTGGCAAAGAGAGTATCTCCCACAGGGAAGCTGCTACCATCAAATGTTTGCCCTCATTAGACTCCCCTCTGGAAGCGCTTTCACTGCAAGCTGCAGATTCCCTCCTAACAGCAAGCTTTAGGATAGGGTTCTGAATTGTAACTTACTTTCGCCTAATAATGCGATTTTGGCAAAGAGAATATCTCCCACAGGGAAGCTGCTACCATCAAATGCTGGCTCTTGTTAGATTCCTCTCTTGAAGTACTTTCACTGCAAGCTGCAGATTCCCTCCTAACAGCAAGCTTTAGGATAGGGTACTGAATTGTAACTTACTTTCGCCTAATAATGCGATTTTGGCAAAGAGAGTATCTCCCGCAAGGAAGCTGCTACCATCAAGTGTTTGCCCTCATTAGACTCCCCTCTGGAAGCGCTTTCACTGCAAGCTGCAGATTCCCTCCTAACAGCAAGCTTTAGGATAGAGTACTGAATTGTAACATAACTGCGGCTAATAATGCGATTTTGGCAAAGAGAGTATCTCCCGCAAGGAAGCTGGTACCATCAAGTGTTTGCCCTCATTAGACTCCCCTCTGGAAGCGCTTTCACTGCAAGCTGCAGATTCCCTCCTAACAGCAAGCTTTAGGATAGGGTACTGAATTGTATCTTACTTTCGCCTAATAAGGCGTTTTTAGCAAAGAGAATATCTCCCACAGGGAAGCTGCTACCATCAAATGTTTCCCTCGTTAGACTCCCCTCTGGAAGCGCTTTCACTGCAAGCTGCAGATTCCCTCCTAACAGCAAGCTTTAGGATAGGGCACTGAATTGTAACTTACTTTCGCCTAATAATGCGATTTTGGCAAAGAGACTATCTCCCGCAGGGAAGCTGCTACCATCAAATGTTTGCCCTCATTAGACTCCCCTCTGGAAGCGCTTTCACTGCAAGCTGCAGATTCCTTCCTAACAGCAAGCTTTAGGATAGGGTACTGAATTGAAACTTACTTTCGCCTAATAATGCGATTTTGGCAAAGAGACTATAACTCGCAGGGAAGCTGCTGCCACCAAATATTTGCCCTCATTAGACTCCCCTCTGGAAGCGCTTTCACTGCAAGCTGCAGATTCCCTCCTAACAGCAAGCTTTAGGATAGGGTACTGAATTGTATCTTACTTTCGCCTAATAAGGCGTTTTTAGCAAAGAGAGTATCTCCCACAGGGAAGCTGCTACCATCAAATGTTTGCCCTCGTTAGACTCCCCTCTGGAAGCGCTTTCACTGCAAGCTGCAGATTCCCTCCTAACAGCAAGCTTTAGGATAGGGTACTGAATTGTAACTTAACTGCGGCTAATAAGGGGATTTTGGCAAAGAGACTATCTCCCGCAGGGAAGCTGCTACCATCAAATGTTTGCCCTCATTAGACTCCCCTCTGGAAGCGCTTTCACTGCAAGCTGCAGATTCCTTCCTAACAGCAAGCTTTAGGATAGGGTACTGAATTGTATCTTAACTGCGGCTAATAATGCGATTTTGGCAAAGAGAGTATCTCCCGCAGGGAAGCTGCTACCATCAAATGTTTGCCCTCATTAGACTCCCCTCTGGAAGCGCTTTCACTGCAAGCTGCAGATTCCCTCCTAACAGCAAGCTTTAGGATAGGGTACTGAATTGTAACTTACTTTCGCCTAATAATGGGATTTTGGCAAAGAGAGTATCTCCCGCAGGGAAGCTGCTACCATAAAATGTTTGCCCTCATTAGACTCCCCTCTGGAAGCGCTTTCACTGCAAGCTGCAGATTCCCTCCTAACAGCAAGCTTTAGGATTGGGTACTGAATTGTAACTTACTTTCGACTATTAAGGCGATTTTGGCAAAGAGAATATCTCCCGCAGGGAAGCTGCTACCATCAAATGTTTGCCCTCATTAGACTCCCCTCTGGAAGCGCTTTCACTGCAAGCTGCAGATTCCCTCCTAACAGCAAGCTTTACGATAGGGTATTGAATTGTAACTTACTTACGCCTAATAACGCGATTATGGCTAAGAGAGTATCTCCCGCAGGGAAGCTGCTACCATCAAATGTTTGCCCTCATTAGACTCCCCTCTGGAAGTGCTTTCTCTGCAAGCTGCAGATTCCCTCCTAACAGCAAGCTTTAGGATAGGGTACTGAAATGTAACTTTCTTTCGCCTATTAATGCGTTTCTAGCAAAGAGATTATCTCCCACAGGTAAGCTGCTACCATCAAATGTTTGCCCTCGTTAGACTCCCCTCTGGAAGCGCTTTCACTGCAAGCTGCAGATTCCCTCCTAACAGCAAGCTTTAGGATAGGGTACTGAATTGTAACTTACTTTCGCCTAATAAGGCGTTTTTAGCAAAGAGAGTATCTCCCACAGGGAAGCTGCTACCATCAAATGTTTGCCCTCGTTAGACTCCCCTCTGGAAGCGCTTTCACTGCAAGCTGCAGATTCCCTCCTAACAGCAAGCTTTAGGATAGGGTACTGAATTGTAACTTACTTTCGCCTAATAATGCGATTTTGGCAAAGAGACTATAACTCGCAGGGAAGCTGCTGCAACCAAATGTTTGCCCTCATTAGACTCCCCTCTGGAAGCACTTTCACTGCAAGCTGCAGATTCCCTCCTAACAGCAAGCTTTAGGATAGGGTACTGAATTGTATCTTACTTTCGCCTAATAAGGCGTTTTTAGCAAAGAGAGTATCTCCCACAGGGAAGCTGCTACCATCAAATGTTTGCCCTCGTTAGACTACCCTCTGGAAGCGCTTTCACTGCAAGCTGCAGATTCCCTCCTAACAGCAAGCTTTAGGATAGGGTACTGAATTGTAACTTACTTTCGACTATTAAGGCGATTTTGGCAAAGAGAATATCTCCCGCAGGGAAGCTGCTACCATCAAATGTTTGCCCTCATTAGACTCCCCTCTGGAAGCGCTTTCACTGCAAGCTGCAGATTCCCTCCTAACAGCAAGCTTTACGATAGGGTATTGAATTGTAACTTACTTACGCCTAATAATGCGATTATGGCAAAGAGAGTATCTCCCGCAGGGAAGCTGCTACCATCAAATGTTTGCCCTCATTAGACTCCCCTCTGGAAGCGCTTTCTCTGCAAGCTGCAGATTCCCTCCTAACAGCAAGCTTTAGGATAGGGTACTGAAATGTAACTTTCTTTCGCCTATTAATGCGTTTTTAGCAAAGAGATTATCTCCCACAGGTAAGCTGCTACCATCAAATGTTTGCCCTCGTTAGACTCCCCTCTGGAAGCGCTTTCACTGCAAGCTGCAGATTCCCTCCTAACAGCAAGCTTTAGGATAGGGTACTGAATTGTAACTTACTTTCGCCTAATAAGGCGTTTTTAGCAAAGAGAGTATCTCCCACAGGGAAGCTGCTACCATCAAATGTTTGCCCTCGTTAGACTCCCCTCTGGAAGCGCTTTCACTGCAAGCTGCAGATTCCCTCCTAACAGCAAGCTTTAGGATAGGGTACTGAATTGTAACTTACTTTCGCCTAATAATGCGATTTTGGCAAAGAGACTATCTCCCGCAGGGAAGCTGCTACCATCAAATGCTTCCCCTCATTAGACTGCCCTCTGGAAGCGCTTTCACTGCAAGCTGCAGATTCCCTCCTAACAGCAAGCTTTAGGATAGGGTACTGAATTGTAACTTACTTTCGCCTAATAATGCGATTTTGGCAAAGAGAGTATCTCCCGCAAGGAAGCTGCTACCATGAAGTGTTTGCCCTCATTAGACTCCCCTCTGGAAGTGCTTTCACTGCAAGCTGCAGATTCCCTCCTAACAGCAAGCTTTAGGATAGGGTACTGAATTGTAACTTACTTTCGCCTAATAAGGCGTTTTTAGAAAAGACAATATCTCCCACAGGGAAGCTGCTACCATCAAATGTTTGCCCTCATTAGACTCCCCTCTGGAAGCGCTTTCACTGCAAGCTGCAGATTCCCTCCTAACAGCAAGCTGTAGGATAGGGTACTGAATTGTAACTTACTTTCGCCTAATAATGCGATTTTGGCAAAGAGAGTATCTCCCGCAGGGAAGCTGCTACCATCAAATGTTTGCCCTCGTTACACTCCCCTCTGGAAGCGCTTTCACTGCAAGCTGCAGATTCCCTCCTAACAGCAAGCTTTAGTATAGGGTACTGAATTGTAACTTACTTTCGCCTAATAATGCGATTTTGGCAAAGAGACTATCTCCCGCAGGGAAGCTGCTACCATCAAATGTTTGCCCTCGTTAGACTCCCCTCTGGAAGCGCTTTCACTGCAAGCTGCAGATTCCTTCCTAACAGCAAGCTTTAGGATAGGGTACTGAATTGTATCTTACTTTCGCCTAATAATGCGATTTTGCAAAAAGAGTATCTCCCACAGGGAAGCTGCTACCATCAAATGCTGGCTCTTGTTAGATTCCTCTCTTGAAGTACTTTCATTGCAAGCTGCAGATTCCCTCCTAACAGCAAGCTTTAGGATAGGGTACTGAATTGTATCTTACTTTCGCCTAATAATGCGATTTTGGCAAAGAGAGTATCTCCCGCAAGGAAGCTGCTACCATCAAGTGTTGCCCTCATTAGACTCCCCTCTGGAAGCGCTTTCACTGCAAGCTGCAGATTCCCTCCTAACAGCAAGCTTTAGGATAGGGTACTGAATTGTAACATAACTGCGGCTAATGATGCGATTTTGGCAAAGAGAGTATCTCCCGCAGGGAAGCTGCTACCATCAAATGTTTGCCCTCATTAGACTCCCCTCTGGAAGCGCTTTGACTGCAAGCTGCAGATTCCCTCCTAACAGCAAGCTTTAGGATAGGGTACTGAATTGTAACTTACTTTCGCCTAAAAATGCGTTTTTAACAAAGAGAGTATCTCCCGCAGGGAAGCTGCTACCATCAAGTGTTTGCCCTCATTAGACTCCCCTCTGGAAGCGCTTTCACTGCAAGCTGCAGATTCCCTCCTAACAGCAAGCTTTAGGATAGGGTACTGAATTGTAACTTACTTTCGCCTAATAATGCGATTTTGGCAAAGAGAGTATCTCCCGCAGGGAAGCTGCTACCATCAAATGTTTGCCCTCGTTAGACTCCCCTCTGGAAGCGCTTTCTCTGCAAGCTGCAGATTCCCTCCTAACAGCAATCTTTAGGATAGGGTACTGAATTGTAACATAACTGCGGCTAATAAGGCGATATTGGAAAAGAGAGTATCTCCCGCAGGGAAGCTGCTACCATCAAATATTTGCCCTCTTTAGACTCCCCTCTGGAAGCTCTTTCACTGCAAGCTGCAGATTCCCTCCTAACAGCAAGCTTTAGGATAGGGTACTGAATTGTAACTTACTTTCACCTAATAATGCGATTTTGGCAAAGAGAGTATCTCCCGCAGGGAAGCTGCTACCATCAAATGTTTGCCCTCATTAGACTCCCCTCTGGAAGCGCTTTCACTGCAAGCTGCAGATTCCCTCCTAACAGCAAGCTTTAGGATAAGGTACTGAATTGTAACTTACTTTCGCCTAAAAATGCGTTTTTAACAAAGAGAGTATCTCCCACAGGGAAGCTGCTACCATCAAATGTTTTCCCTCGTTAGACTCCCCTCTGGAAGCGCTTTCACTGCAAGCTGCAGATTCCCTCCTAACAGCAAGCTTTAGGATAGGGTACTGAATTGTAACTTACTTTCGCCTAATAATGCGATTTTGGCAAAGAGAGTATCTCCCGCAGGGAAGCTGCTACCATCAAGTGTTTGCCCTCATTAGACTCCCCTCTGGAAGCGCTTTCACTGCAAGCTGCAGATTCCCTCCTAACAGCAAGCTTTAGGATAGGGTACTGAATTGTATCTTAACTGCAGCTAATAATGCGATTTTGGCAAAGAGAGTATCTCCCGCAGGGAAGCTGCTACCATCAAATGTTTGCCCTCATTAGACTCCCCTCTGGAAGCGCTTTCACTGCAAGCTGCAGATTCCCTCCTAACAGCAAGCTTTAGGATAATGTACTGAATTGTAACTTACTTTCGCCTAATAATGCGATTATGGCAAAGAGAGTATCTCCCGCAGGGAAGCTGCTACCATCAAATGTTTGCCCTCGTTAGACTCCCCTCTGGAAGCGCTTTCACTGCAAGCTGCAGATTCCCTCCTAACAGCAAGCTTTAGGATGGGGTACTGAATTGTAACTTAACTGCGGCTAATAAGGCGATTTTGGCAAAGAGAGTATCTAGCGCAGGGAAGCTGCTACCATCAAATGTTTGCCCTCATTAGACTCCCCTCTGGAAGCGCTTTCACTGCAAGCTGCAGATTCCCTCCTAACAGCAAGCTTTAGGATAGGGTACTGAATTGTAACTTACTTTCGCCTAATAATGCGATTTTGGCAAAGAGAGTATCTCCCGCAGGGAAGCTGCTACCATCAAATGTTTGCCCTCGTTAGACTCCCCTCTGGAAGCGCTTTCACTGCAAGCTGCAGATTCCCTCCTAACAGCAAGCTTTAGGATAGGGTACTGAATTGTAACTTAACTGCGGCTAATAAGGCAAAATTGGAAAAGAGATTATATCCCGCAGGGAAGCTGCTACCATCAAACGTTTGCCCTCGTAAGACTCCCCTCCGGAAGCGCTTTCACTGCAAGCTGCAGATTCCCTCCTAACAGCAAGTTTAGGATAGGGTACTGAATTGTAACTTAACTGCGGCTAAAAAGGCGATTTTGGCAAAGACAGTATCTCCCGCAGGGAAGCTGCTACCATCAAATGTTTGCCCTCATTAGACTCCCCTCTGGAAGCGCTTTCACTGCAAGCTGCAGATTCCCTCCTAACAGCAAGCTTAGGATAGGGTACTGAATTGTAACTTACTTTCGCCTAATAATGCGATTTTGCCAAAGAGAGTATCTCCCGCAGGGAAGCTGCTACCATCAAATGTTTGCCCTCATTAGACTCCCCTCTGGAAGCGCTTTCACTGCAAGCTGCAGATTCCCTCCTAACAGCAAGCTTTAGGATAGGGTACTGAATTGTAACTTAACTGCGGCTAATAAGGCGATTTTGGCAAAGAGAATATCTCCCGCAGGGAAGCTGTTACCATCAAATGTTTGCCCTCATTAGACTCCCCTCTGGAAGCGCTTTCACTGCAAGCTTCAGATTCCCTCCTAACAGCAAGCTTTAGGATAGGGTACTGAATTGTAACTTAACTGCGGCTAATAAGGCAAAATTGGAAAAGAGATTATATCCCGCAGGGAAGCTGCTACCATCAAATGTTTGCCCTCGTTAGACTCCCCTCTGGAAGTGCTTTCACTGAAAGCTGCAGATTCCCTCCTAACAGCAAGCTTTAGGATAGGGTACTGAATTGTAACTTAACTGCGGCTAATAAGGAGATTTTGGCAAAGAGAATATCTCCCTCAGGGAATCTGCTACCATCAAATGCTTCCCCTCATTAGACTCCCCTTTGGAAGCGCTTTCACTGCAAGCTTCAGATTCCCTCTTAACAGCAAGCTTTAGGATATGGTACTGAATTGTAACTTACTTTCGCCGCTAATAATGCGATTTTGGCAAAGAGAGTATCTCCCGCAGGGAAGCTGCTACCATCAAATGTTTGCCCTCATTAGACTCCCCTCTGGAAGCGCTTTCACTGCAAGCTGCAGATTCCCTCCTAACAGCAAGCTTTAGGATAAGGTACTGAATTGTAACTTACTTTCGCCTAATAATGCGATTATGGCAAAGAGAGTATCTCCCGCAGGGAAGCTGCTACCATCAAATGTTTGCCCTCATTAGACTCCCCTCTGGAAGCGCTTTCACTGCAAGCTGCAGATTCCCTCCTAACAGCAAGCTTTAGGATAGTGTACTGAATTGTAACTTACTTTCGCCTAATAATGCGATTTTGGCTAAGAGACTATCTCCCACAGGGAAGCTGCTACCATCAAATGTTTGCCCTCGTTAGACTCCCCTCTGGAAGCGCTTTCACTGCAAGCTGCAGATTCCCTCCTAACAGCAAGCTTTAGGATGGGGTACTGAATTGTAACTTACTTTCGCCTAATAATGCGATTTTGGCAAAGAGAGTATCTCCCGCAGGGCAGCTGCTACCATCAAATGTTTGCCCTCATTAGACTCCCCTCTGGAAGCGCTTTCACTGCAAGCTGCAGATTCCCTCCTAACAGCAAGCTTTAGGATAGGGTACTGAATTGTAACTTAACTGCGGCTAATAAGGCGATTTTGGCAAAGAGAGTATCTCCCGCAGGGAAGCTGCTACCATCAAATGTTTGCCCTCATTAGACTCCCCTCTGGAAGCGCTTTCACTGCAAGCTGCAGATTCCCTCCTAACAGCAAGCTTTAGGATAGGGTACTGAATTGTAACTTACTTTCGCCTAATAATGCGATTTTGGCAAAGAGAGTATCTCCCGCAGGGAAGCTGCTACCATCAAATGTTTGCCCTCGTTAGACTCCCCTCTGGAAGCGCTTTCACTGCAAGCTGCAGATTCCCTCCTAACAGCAAGCTTTAGGATAGGGTACTGAATTGTAACTTACTTTCGCCTAATAATGCGATTTTGGCAAAGAGAGTATCTCCCGCAGGGAAGCTGCTACCATCAAATGTTTGCCCTCATTAGACTCCGCTCTGGAAGCGCTTTCACTGCAAGCTGCAGATTCCCTCCTAACAGCAAGCTTTAGGATAGGGTACTGAATTGTAACTTAACTGCGGCTAAAAAGGCGATTTTGGCAAAGACAGTATCTCCCGCAGGGAAGCTGCTACCATCAAATGTTTGCCCTCATTAGACTCCCCTCTGGAAGCGCTTTCACTGCAAGCTGCAGATTCCCTCCTAACAGCAAGCTTAGGATAGGGTACTGAATTGTAACTTACTTTCGCCTAATAATGCGATTTTGGCAAAGAGAGTATCTCCCGCAGGTAAGCTGCTACCATCAAATGTTTGCCCTCATTAGACTCCCCTCTGGAAGCGCTTTCACTGCAAGCTGCAGATTCCCTCCTAACAGCAAGCTTTAGGATAGGGTACTGAATTGTAACTTAACTGCGGCTAATAAGGCGATTTTGGCAAAGAGAATATCTCCCGCAGGGAAGCTGTTACCATCAAATGTTTGCCCTCATTAGACTCCCCTCTGGAAGCGCTTTCACTGCAAGCTGCAGATTCCCTCCTAACAGCAAGCTTTAGGATAGGGTACTGAATTGTAACTTAACTGCGGCTAATAAGGCAAAATTGGAAAAGAGATTATATCCCGCAGGGAAGCTGCTACCATCAAATGTTTGCCCTCGTTAGACTCCCCTCTGGAAGTGCTTTCACTGAAAGCTGCAGATTCCCTCCTAACAGCAAGCTTTAGGATAGGGTACTGAATTGTAACTTAATTTCGCCTAATAATGCGATTTTGGCAAAGAGAGTATCTCCCGCAGGGAAGCTGCTACCATCAAACGTTTGCCCTCGTAAGACTCCCCTCCGGAAGCGCTTTCACTGCAAGCTGCAGATTCCCTCCTAACAGCAAGCTTTAGGATAGGGTACTGAATTGAAACTTACTTTCGCATAATATTGCGATTTTGGCAAAGAGAGTATCTCCCGCAGGGAAGCTGCTACCATCAAATGTTTGCCCTCATTAGACTCCCCTCTGGAAGCGCTTTCACTGCAAGCTGCAGATTCCCTCCTAACAGCAAGCTTTAGGATAGGGTACTGAATTGTAACTTAACTGCGGCTAATAAGGAGATTTTGGCAAAGAGAATATCTCCCTCAGGGAATCTGCTACCATCAAATGCTTCCCCTCATTAGACTCCCCTTTGGAAGCGCTTTCACTGCAAGCTTCAGATTCCCTCTTAACAGCAAGCTTTAGGATATGGTACTGAATTGTAACTTACTTTCGCCTAATAATGGGATTTTGTCAAAGAGAGTATCTCCCGCAGGGAAGCTGCTACCATCAAATATTTGCCCTCATTAGACTCCCCTCTGGAAGCGCTTTCACTGCAAGCTGCAGATTCCCTCCTAACAGCAAGCTTTAGGATAGGGTACTGAATTGTAACTTATCTGCGGCTAATAAGGCAATTTTGTGAAAGAGAATATCTCCCGCAGGGAAGCTGCTACCATCAAATGTTTGCCCTCATTAGACTCCCCTCTGGAAGCGCTTTCACTGCAAGCTGCAGATTCCCTCCTAACAGCAAGCTTTAGGATAGGGTACTGAATTGTAACTTACTTGCGCCTAATAATGCGATTTTGGCAAAGAGAGTATCTCCCGAAGGGAAGCCGCTACCATCAAACGTTTACCCTCGTTAGACTCCCCTCCGGAAGCGCTTTCACTGCAAGCTGCAGATTCCCTCCTAACAGCAAGCTTTAGGATGGGGTACTGAATTGTAACTTACTTTTGCCTAATAATGCGATTTTGGCAAAGAGAGTATCTCCCGCAGGGAATCTGCTACCATCAAATGTTTGTCCTCATTAGACTCCCCTCTGGTAGCGCTTTCACTGCAAGCTGCAGATTCCCTCCTAACAGCAAGCTTTAGGATAGGGTCCTGAATTGTAACTTACTTTCGCCTAATAATGCGATTTTGGCAAAGAGACTATCTCCCACAGGGAAGCTGCTACCATCAAATATTTGCCCTCATTAGACTCCCCTCTGGAAGCGCTTTCACTGCAAGCTGCAGATTCCCTCCTAACAGCAAGCTTTAGGATAGGGTACTGAATTGTAACTTACTTTCGCCTAATAATGCGATTATGGCAAAGAGAGTATCTCCCGCAGGGAAGCTGCTACCATCAAATGTTTGCCCTCATTAGACTCCCCTCTGGAAGCGCTTTCACTGCAAGCTGCAGATTCCCTCCTAACAGCAAGCTTTAGCATAGTGTACTGAATTGTATCTTAACTGGGGCTAATAAGGCGATTTTGGCTAAGAGAGTATCTCCCGCAGGGAAGCTGCTACCATCAAATGTTTGCCCTCATTAGACTCCCCTCTGGAAGCGCTTTCACTGCAAGCTGCAGATTCCCTCCTAACAGCAAGCTTTAGGATAGGGTACTGAATTGTAACTTACTTTCGCCTAATAATGCGATTTTGGCAAAGAGAGTATCTCCCGCAGGGAAGCTGCTACCATCAAATGTTTGCCCTCGTTAGACTCCCCTCTGGAAGCGCTTTCACTGCAAGCTTCAGATTCCCTCCTAACAGCAAGCTTTAGGATAGTGTACTGAATTGTAACTTAGCTGCGTCTAGTAAGGCAAAATTGGAAAAGAGATTATCTCCCGCAGGGAAGCTGCTACCATCAAATGTTTGCCCTCGTTAGACTCCCCTCTGGAAGCGCTTTCACTGCAAGCTGCAGATTCCCTCCTAACAGCAAGTTTAGGATAGGGTACTGAATTGTAACTTAACTGCGGCTAAAAAGGCGCTTTTGGGAAAGAGAATATCTCCCGCAGGGAAGCTGCTACCATCAAATGTTTGCCCTCATTAGACTCCCCTCTGGAAGCGCTTTCACTGCAAGCTGCAGATTCCCTCCTAACAGCAAGCTTTAGGATAGGGTACTGAATTGTAACTTACTTTCGCCTAATAATGCGATTTTGTCAAAGAGAGTATCTCCCGCAGGGAAGCTGCTACCATCAAATATTTGCCCTCATTAGACTCCCCTCTGGAAGCGCTTTCACTGCAAGCTGCAGATTCCCTCCTAACAGCAAGCTTTAGGATAGGGTACTGAATTGTAACTTACTTTCGCCTAATAATGCGATTTTGGCAAAGAGAGTATCTCCCGCAGGGAAGCTGCTACCATCAAATGTTTGCCCTCGTTAGACTCCCCTCTGGAAGCGCTTTCACTGCAAGCTGCAGATTCCCTCCTAACAGCAAGCTTTAGGATAGTGTACTGAATTGTAACTTAACTGCGTCTAATAAGGCAAAATTTGAAAAGAGATTATCTCCCGCAGGGAAGCTGCTACCATCAAATGTTTGCCCTCGTTAGACTCCCCTCTGGAAGCGCTTTCACTGCAAGCTGCAGATTCCCTCCTAACAGCAAGCTTTAGGATAGGGTACTGAATTGTAACTTACTTTCGCCTAATAATGCGATTTTGGCAAAGAGAGTATCTCCCGCAGGGAAGCTGCTACCATCAAATGTTTGCCCTCATTAGACTCCCCTCTGGAAGCGCTTTCACTGCAAGCTGCAGATTCCCTCCTAACAGCAAGCTTTAGGATAGGGTACTGAATTGTAACTTACTTTCGCCTAATAATGCGATTTTGGCAAAGAGAGTATCTCCCGCAGGGAAGCTGCTACCATCAAATGTTTGCCCTCGTTAGACTCCCCTCTGGAAGCGCTTTCACTGCAAGCTGCAGATTCCCTCCTAACCGCAAGCTTTAGGATAGGGTACTGAATTGTAACTTAACTGCGGCTAATAAGGCAAAATTGGAAAAGAGATTATCTCCCGCAGGGAAGCTGCTACCATCAAATGTTTGCCCTCATTAGAATCCCCTCTGGAAGCGCTTTCACTGCAAGCTGCAGATTCCCTCCTAACAGCAAGCTTTAGGATAGGGTACTGAATTGTAACTTACTTTCGCCTAATAATGCGATTTTGGCAAAGAGAGTATCTCCCGCAGGGAAGCTGCTACCATCAAACGTTTGCCCTCGTTAGACTCCCCTCAGGAAGCGCTTTCACTGCAAGCTGCAGATTCCCTCCTAACAGCAAGCTTTAGGATAGGGTACTGAACTGTAACTTACTTTCGCCTAATAATGCGATTTTGGCAAAGAGAGTATCTCCCGCAGGGAAGCTGCTACCATCAAATGTTTGCCCTCATTAGACTCCCCTCTGGAAGCGCTTTCACTGCAAGCTGCAGATTCCCTCCTAACAGCAAGCTTTAGCATAGGGTACTGAATTGTAACTTAACTGCGGCTAATAAGGCGATTTTGGCAAAGAGAATATCTCCCGCAGGGAAGCTGTTACCATCAAATGTTTGCCCTCATTAGACTCCCCTCTGGAAGCGCTTTCACTGCAAGCTGCAGATTCCCTCCTAACAGCAAGCTTTAGGATAGGGTACTGAATTGTAACTTACTTTCGCCTAATAAGGCGATTTTGGCAAAGAGAGTATCTCCCGCAGGGAAGCTGCTACCATCAAATGTTTGCCCTCATTAGACTCCCCTCTGGAAGCGCTTTCACTGCAAGCTGCAGATTCCCTCCTAACAGCAAGCTTTAGGATAGGGTACTGAATTGTAACTTATCTGCGGCTAATAAGGCGATTTTGGCAAAGAGAGTATCTCCCGCAGGGAAGCTGCTACCATCAAATGTTTGCCCTCGTTAGACTCCCCTCTGGAAGCGCTTTCACTGCAAGCTGCAGATTCCCTCCTAACAGCAAGTTTAGGATAGGGTACTGAATTGTAACTTAACTGCGGCTAATAAGGCGATTTTGTCAAAGAGAGTATCTCCCGCAGGGAAGCTGCTACCATCAAATGTTTGCCCTCATTAGACTCCCCTCTGGAAGCGCTTTCACTGCAAACTGCAGATTCCCTCCTAACAGCAAGCTTTAGGATAGGGTACTGAATTGTAACTTAACTGCGGCTAATAAGGCGATTTTGGCAAAGAGAATATCTCCCGCAGGGAAGCTGTTACCATCAAATGTTTGCCCTCATTAGACTCCCCTCTGGAAGCGCTTTCACTGCAAGCTGCAGATTCCCTCCTAACAGCAAGCTTTAGGAGAGTGTACTGAATTGTAACTTACTTTCGCCTAATAATGCGATTTTGGCAAAGAGAGTATCTCCCGCAGGGAAGCTGCTACCATCAAATGTTTGCCCTCATTAGACTCCCCTCTGGAAGCGCTTTCACTGCAAGCTGCAGATTCCCTCCTAACAGCAAGCTTTAGGATAGGGTACTGAATTGTTAACTTAACTGCGGCTAATACGGCGATTTTGGCAAAGAGAGTATCTCCCGCAGGGAAGCTGCTACCATCAAATGTTTGCCCTCATTAGACTCCTCTCTGGAAGCGCTTTCACTGCAAGCTGCAGATTCCCTCCTAACAGCAAGCTTTAGGATAGGGTACTGAATTGTAACTTACTTTCTCCTAATAATGCGATTTTTGCAAAGAGAGTATCTCCCGCAGGGAAGCTGCTACCATCAAACGTTTGCCCTCGTTAGACTCCCCTCTGGAAGCGCTTTCACTGCAAGCTGCAGATTCCCTCCTAACAGCAAGCTTTAGGATAGGGTACTGAATTGTAACTTAACTGCGGCTAATAAGGCAATTTTGGCAAAGAGAATATCTCCCGCAGGGAAGCTGCTACCATCAAATGTTTGCCCTCATTAGACTCCCCTCTGGAAGCGCTTTCACTGCAAGATTCAGATTCCCTCCTAACAGCAAGCTTTAGGATAGGGTACTGAATTGTAACTTAACTGCGGCTAATAAGGCAAAATTGGAAAAGAGATTATATCCCGCAGGGAAGCTGCTACCATCAAATGTTTGCCCTCATTAGACTCCCCTCTGGAAGCGCTTTCACTGAAAGCTGCAGATTCCCTCCTAACAGCAAGCTTTAGGATAAAGTACTGAATTGTAACTTAATTTCGCCTAATAATGCGATTTTGGCAAAGAGAGTATCTCCCGCAGGGAAGCTGCTACCATCAAACGTTTGCCCTCGTTAGACTCCCCTCCAGAAGCGCTTTCACTGCAAGCTGCAGATTCCCTCCTAACAGCAAGCTTTAGGATAGGGTACTGAATTGAAACTCACTTTCGCATAATATTGCGATTTTGGCAAAGAGAGTATCTCCCGCAGGGAAGCTGCTACCATCAAATGTTTGCCCTCATTAGACTCCCCTCTGGAAGCGCTTTCACTGCAAGCTGCAGATTCCCTCCTAACAGCAAGCTTTAGGATAGGGTACTGAATTGTAACTTATCTGCGGCTAATAAGGGGATTTTGGCAAAGAGAATATCTCCCGCAGGGAAGCTGCTACCATCAAATGTTTGCCCTCATTAGACTCCCCTCTGGAAGCGCTTTCACTGCAAGCTGCAGATTCCCTCCTAACAGCAAGCTTTAGGATAGGGTACTGAATTGTAACTTACTTTCGCCTAATAATGCGATTTTGGCAAAGAGAGTATCTCCCGCAGGGAAGCTGCTACCATCAAATGTTTGCCCTCATTAGACTCCCCTCTGGAAGCGCTTTCACTGCAAGCTTCAGATTCCCTCCTAACAGCAAGCTTTAGGATAGGGTACTGAATTGTAACTTAACTGCGGCTCATAAGGCAAAATTGGAAAAGAGATTATCTCCCGCAGGGAAGCTGCTACCATCAAAAGTTTGCCCTCGTTAGACTCCCCTCTGGAAGCGCTTTCACTGCAAGCTGCAGATTCCTTCCTAACAGCAAGCTTTAGGACAGTGTACTGAATTGTATCTTACTTTCGCCTAATAATGCGATTTTGGCAAAAAGAGTATCTCCCACAGGGAAGCTGCTACCATCAAATGCTGGCTCTTGTTAGATTCCTCTCTTGAAGTACTTTCATTGCAAGCTGCAGATTCCCTCCTAACAGCAAGCTTTAGGATAGGGTACTGAATTGTATCTTACTTTCGCCTAATAATGCGATTTTGGCAAAGAGAGTATCTCCCGCAAGGAAGCTGCTACCATCAAGTGTTTGCCCTCATTAGACTCCCCTCTGGAAGCGCTTTCACTGCAAGCTGCAGATTCCCTCCTAACAGCAAGCTTTAGGATAGGGTACTGAATTGTAACATAACTGCGGCTAATGATGCGATTTTGGCAAAGAGAGTATCTCCCGCAGGGAAGCTGCTACCATCAAATGTTTGCCCTCATTAGACTCCCCTCTGGAAGCGCTTTGACTGCAAGCTGCAGATTCCCTCCTAACAGCAAGCTTTAGGATAGGGTACTGAATTGTAACTTACTTTCGCCTAAAAATGCGTTTTTAACAAAGAGAGTATCTCCCGCAGGGAAGCTGCTACCATCAAGTGTTTGCCCTCATTAGACTCCCCTCTGGAAGCGCTTTCACTGCAAGCTGCAGATTCCCTCCTAACAGCAAGCTTTAGGATAGGGTACTGAATTGTAACTTACTTTCGCCTAATAATGCGATTTTGGCAAAGAGAGTATCTCCCGCAGGGAAGCTGCTACCATCAAATGTTTGCCCTCGTTAGACTCCCCTCTGGAAGCGCTTTCTCTGCAAGCTGCAGATTCCCTCCTAACAGCAATCTTTAGGATAGGGTACTGAATTGTAGCATAACTGCGGCTAATAAGGCGATATTGGAAAAGAGAGTATCTCCCGCAGGGAAGCTGCTACCATCAAATATTTGCCCTCTTTAGACTCCCCTCTGGAAGCGCTTTCACTGCAAGCTGCAGATTCCCTCCTAACAGCAAGCTTTAGGATAGGGTACTGAATTGTAACTTACTTTCGCCTAATAATGCGATTTTGGCAAAGAGAGTATCTCCCGCAGGGAAGCTGCTACCATCAAATGTTTGCCCTCATTAGACTCCCCTCTGGAAGCGCTTTCACTGCAAGCTGCAGATTCCCTCCTAACAGCAAGCTTTAGGATAAGGTACTGAATTGTATCTTACTTTCGCCTAAAAATGCGTTTTTAACAAAGAGAGTATCTCCCACAGGGAAGCTGCTACCATCAAATGTTTTCCCTCGTTAGACTCCCCTCTGGAAGCGCTTTCACTGCAAGCTGCAGATTCCCTCCTAACAGCAAGCTTTAGGATAGGGTACTGAATTGTAACTTACTTTCGCCTAATAATGCGATTTTGGCAAAGAGAGTATCTCCCGCAGGGAAGCTGCTACCATCAAGTGTTTGCCCTCATTAGACTCCCCTCTGGAAGCGCTTTCACTGCAAGCTGCAGATTCCCTCCTAACAGCAAGCTTTAGGATAGGGTACTGAATTGTATCTTAACTGCAGCTAATAATGCGATTTTGGCAAAGAGAGTATCTCCCGCAGGGAAGCTGCTACCATCAAATGTTTGCCCTCATTAGACTCCCCTCTGGAAGCGCTTTCACTGCAAGCTGCAGATTCCCTCCTAACAGCAAGCTTTAGGATAATGTACTGAATTGTAACTTACTTTCGCCTAATAATGCGATTATGGCAAAGAGAGTATCTCCCGCAGGGAAGCTGCTACCATCAAATGTTTGCCCTCATTAGACTCCCCTCTGGTAGCGCTTTCACTGCAAGCTGCAGATTCCCTCCTAACAGCAAGCTTTAGGATAGTGTACTGAATTGTAACTTACTTTCGCCTAATAATGCGATTTTGGCTAAGAGACTATCTCCCACAGGGAAGCTGCTACCATCAAATGTTTGCCCTCGTTAGACTCCCCTCTGGAAGCGCTTTCACTGCAAGCTGCAGATTCCCTCCTAACAGCAAGCTTTAGGATGGGGTACTGAATTGTAACTTACTTTCGCCTAATAATGCGATTTTGGCAAAGAGAGTATCTCCCGCAGGGCAGCTGCTACCATCAAATGTTTGCCCTCATTAGACTCCCCTCTGGAAGCGCTTTCACTGCAAGCTGCAGATTCCCTCCTAACAGCAAGCTTTAGGATAGGGTACTGAATTGTAACTTAACTGCGGCTAATAAGGCGATTTTGGCAAAGAGAGTATCTCCCGCAGGGAAGCTGCTACCATCAAATGTTTGCCCTCATTAGACTCCCCTCTGGAAGCGCTTTCACTGCAAGCTGCAGATTCCCTCCTAACAGCAAGCTTTAGGATAGGGTACTGAATTGTAACTTACTTTCGCCTAATAATGCGATTTTGGCAAAGAGAGTATCTCCCGCAGGGAAGCTGCTACCATCAAATGTTTGCCCTCGTTAGACTCCCCTCTGGAAGCGCTTTCACTGCAAGCTGCAGATTCCCTCCTAACAGCAAGCTTTAGGATAGGGTACTGAATTGTAACTTACTTTCGCCTAATAATGCGATTTTGGCAAAGAGAGTATCTCCCGCAGGGAAGCTGCTACCATCAAATGTTTGCCCTCATTAGACTCCGCTCTGGAAGCGCTTTCACTGCAAGCTGCAGATTCCCTCCTAACAGCAAGCTTTAGGATAGGGTACTGAATTGTAACTTAACTGCGGCTAAAAAGGCGATTTTGGCAAAGACAGTATCTCCCGCAGGGAAGCTGCTACCATCAAATGTTTGCCCTCATTAGACTCCCCTCTGGAAGCGCTTTCACTGCAAGCTGCAGATTCCCTCCTAACAGCAAGCTTAGGATAGGGTACTGAATTGTAACTTACTTTCGCCTAATAATGCGATTTTGGCAAAGAGAGTATCTCCCGCAGGTAAGCTGCTACCATCAAATGTTTGCCCTCATTAGACTCCCCTCTGGAAGCGCTTTCACTGCAAGCTGCAGATTCCCTCCTAACAGCAAGCTTTAGGATAGGGTACTGAATTGTAACTTAACTGCGGCTAATAAGGCGATTTTGGCAAAGAGAATATCTCCCGCAGGGAAGCTGTTACCATCAAATGTTTGCCCTCATTAGACTCCCCTCTGGAAGCGCTTTCACTGCAAGCTGCAGATTCCCTCCTAACAGCAAGCTTTAGGATAGGGTACTGAATTGTAACTTAACTGCGGCTAATAAGGCAAAATTGGAAAAGAGATTATATCCCGCAGGGAAGCTGCTACCATCAAATGTTTGCCCTCGTTAGACTCCCCTCTGGAAGTGCTTTCACTGAAAGCTGCAGATTCCCTCCTAACAGCAAGCTTTAGGATAGGGTACTGAATTGTAACTTAATTTCGCCTAATAATGCGATTTTGGCAAAGAGAGTATCTCCCGCAGGGAAGCTGCTACCATCAAACGTTTGCCCTCGTAAGACTCCCCTCCGGAAGCGCTTTCACTGCAAGCTGCAGATTCCCTCCTAACAGCAAGCTTTAGGATAGGGTACTGAATTGAAACTTACTTTCGCATAATATTGCGATTTTGGCAAAGAGAGTATCTCCCGCAGGGAAGCTGCTACCATCAAATGTTTGCCCTCATTAGACTCCCCTCTGGAAGCGCTTTCACTGCAAGCTGCAGATTCCCTCCTAACAGCAAGCTTTAGGATAGGGTACTGAATTGTAACTTAACTGCGGCTAATAAGGAGATTTTGGCAAAGAGAATATCTCCCTCAGGGAATCTGCTACCATCAAATGCTTCCCCTCATTAGACTC